>NC_041053.1:15496027-15531637 GCF_900634775.1 Gouania willdenowi
GTTTTTGGTTTGAACTTTGTTTTTGAATAATACGTTAAGGTTTCATTTAGTACCAGGTGTGGGGGAGTACACCTGTTTGACAGAACTCAATCAGAGCAATCAGCAGACACCTCTGAGGAAGACTGGCAGTTGACAGTGGAAATACAATTCAATTCTAAAAAAAGTGATCAAAACATCCATAATACAGAAAATGCACACAATGACAATCGTTGTACTCTGTGGTGAATCCTGTCTTTGGAACAGCAATCATGGGAGTCTTTTTGAGTCTTTAGGGCTTTACCTCTTTGTACTTATTGGCTTTGGGCCACACACTGACCACTGGGCCCTGGTCCATCATTTTGACAATATCCGACATGTTAATGTACTTGTCCATCTCTATCAGTCTCTCCATCCAACTGATGTTTGTCATCCCGTGGTCGGAGAACATGATGATGTTCAGCTGATTATCCATGTTTGTCTCCTGTAGGAGGAGTCCTCAGCATCAGAGAGGCGGGGCCAACTATAAAACACGACTCTAAGGAGATCAGCAGATGACTTACTTTGACTTCCTTGTTGAGGCTTTGCATCACAGCATCCAGCTGCCTCAGTGCCTGCCTGACCTGTGGAGAGTCGGGGCCGTACTTATGGCCCTCCTTATCGATCGCCTCATAATAGATGGCTGCCATGTCAGCCCGGCCTGACCTGATGCATGTAAACAATTAAATTCAACTTTATTCATACAGCGCCAAAAACAACACGTTAGCTCAAGGAGCGTATCGAAAAATATTACGTTTTTTTTTTATTGATAAAGACCAGCATCGGTGAAGATGGAGAGAAAAAACAACCTTTGAACAGGAAGATAGGGGGAGGGGGGGTTAGTAGTTAGCACCTAGAAGGTATTCCTTAAGTTCCATGTAAAGTAAACTGGGATCATTATTAGAAACTGGAACTAGCAGATACTAAAGACACAAGACTGTAAATTCAATTGGGCAAAGAAGCGGTTAGGGTTAGTGTTTTGTTCTTTAGCAGCTTGTCCCAGTTCACGTCACCATGGCGATGGATCGGCCAAAGCTAATGTTCCCGTGCCAGTCATATTTAATCACCTGAGCTCATGAAGAGCTTTGAGGATGAACTCCCACAGGGTTGTCACAGATGGATCGTAGACATACTGCTCACAGAACGAGGGTCGCACTCCCAGGATCTCCACTTCACAGCCTAAGAGCAATCAAGCACGCGCACACACACACACACACACACACACATGCACACACACACGCACACACACACACACACGCACACACACACGCGCACACACACACCCACACACACACACACACACACACACACACACACACACACACACACACACACACACACACACACACACACACACACACACACACACGTACACACACACGCACACACGCACACACACACACACACACACACACACACACACACACGCGCGCACACACATACACAGAGCACTGTTTACATACAGACAGCAAACAGCAGAGTTGGGGTCAATTATAATTGTAATTGCGTAATTAATATTTAATTACAATTGTAATTGTCCATCCATCTATTTCCTGACCTGTTTGCTCCTTTATTCAAGGTCCTGGGGTATTTGTGATTGTTGCTGTTGTAATTTAAACTGCAGTTGGGTTCAGATAATTGACTTTGTAATTGAAATTGGCATGGAAATTCTATAAAAACTGTCAACTATAATTTAAATTAATGCAAACCTGTGGAACCATGTCATAGTTCTATAGCATACACATACACATGTTTTATATTAACATTTCCCACCTATCTGTCACTTCTCTTGAGGATCATTTTACCATTTTTTGAAGGGTATATGGTCAGATAAAAGGCTCAGACGCCCACACCAAAAGTATTAATAACAATTATTATTTATTTCAGTCTAAGTCATTGTTATTCATTGTAATTAAACTTTAGTAATTAAGACATAATTGGAATTGACTTTCAGGAGGACAATAATAATTGTAATTTAGGGGGCCAAGCCCGCGGGGCCAGGGAACCGCGTATGTAAGCATACGCGGTTCCTAGGACCAGCGGTGCTAGGAACCCTATTGTAATCGTAAGGATTTTTATTATTACGTGAAAGTAGTGCTGCAGGCTAAACCGTACAAGGTAGGGCGATGCCCTTTCCGCCCTAACCCGCGAACCTTGGACGCAAAAACTCACATATGTCCGCCAGCAGGTGGCACTATAACCAAGGTCCTTAGTTGGACCTGATCAAAAGTTGATAAAATAATTTTGTTCGGGTAAAATATGCACCAATTTTTTTTTTTTCTAGCTAGTTTTCTAGCTAGCTATAAAAACTTGAACCTGTGCATATCTCAGTCAAAAGAGATGCAAATAACACCAAATCTGAAATCCTTGGTTGGCCGTGAGGGTATGCGCCTAAGTTGAATAATGTAGGTCACTAGGGGGCGCTGCAAAGATGGGATATTTATATCAACATATCACAACAATCTAAATGATGATTTGCTGCTGCTTTGTTAACAAACAATAAAATAATGAAATTAAATAAATCTAAACAGGGTTGAGAACCCCCCCCCACCACCAAAAAATAAATAAATTTAAAAAACTCAGGTGAATTAAAAGCCAAGGATTTAAAGTGGATTTAAAGCAGAATTTGAAAGTCTTCAGTGCGGGGGCCGGTTAAATGTTACTTTACAGCAGGGTTTCTCAAATGGGGGTACGTGTACCCCTAGGGTTACGCAAAGGCACTACAGGGGGGACTTTAGGGAGAGAGTAGAAAAATAACAAATGAAGTGTCAGTCTTTGTCCCCCCCAGGCATGAGATGACTGGAAATAATAAAAACTATAAATAATAAATAAATCTATTCAGGAGCAACTAAATCTATTTTTCAACCTATGTGAGGTTGCCTGAAATTTCTGAAAAATGTAATTAGTTTTTTGTAATTATTATTATTATTATTATTATTATTATTTATTATTATTAAAAAAACAACACAATCTTAAACAACTGTATTTCTATACTTTTACTTTGTGAATATAGTTAAACTAAAATGCAGTAAAAAATAAATACATATCTGAGCTCAAACATGATTGAAAACTATCAAAATAGGGTCACGATCCAAAAAAGGTTGTTCACCACTGCATTAAATACTGTTTCTTTCCACTTATTTACCAAGTTAGATTCTTTAAAATGTGTGTTATCACTCGTTCATTTCATCATTATGCTATACTGTTTTTTTAAAATAGTTTTCTATGCAAAATGTTGTAGTTGAACAAAGGGGGTACTAGGATTCAGAAATAAGAGAAAGGGGGTACTTGAGCCAAAAAATTGTTCTCACACTTTTTACTTTTTGGGACATGAAAATAGAGGCTCTGCTTTTTGTCATCAGAATATGTGTTAAACTAAAGCTACAGAATACAAAAACCTTTACAAAAATTATAAAGTACAATTGAATATGCCACAAAACCAAGAAATATACAAAACTTTACTCAATGAAAAATGTTTTGGTGTGACTGTGTAGCTACAAGTCTACAGCCCTATGAACTACACGGCCAGTATAAAAGCATCAGATTTCAAAATAATGTAAAAACTGTTTATTTTAATTAGGGGGTATAATATTTCAATTGCTAAAATTGTCAAACAATGTGTTTTTAAGCAGCATGACTTGTATTTTAATGTAAAATAAGATTACTATACAGTAATATTTATTTAATTTGTGTTTACAAGGAGATTGTTTTGGGGGGACGCACGACCCCTTCATCCCTCACCATGATTTGCGCCCTCGTTCCCTTTGTCCAATTACAACATTTTGCCCAGAATACTGTGAAAAAACAACAATAGAGCACAATGATGGAATGAAAGAGGAATGAAAATTCATGGAGCTATCAGATTTAAACACAAATTTGACATAAATTGTTCATTGAGAGATTACTAAAAAAAGTGGGCAGTGCAATACAAATTCCCTTACGTTGGAATTCTGTGGAAAATCTGAATTCCGAATTTAAAGTCAAAAAAATATCAGATTTTTCATGTTAAAGTCAGACTTCTCACTTTAAAGTTGGAATTCTGAGAAAAATGTCAGAATTCTGAGAAAAATGTCAGAATTCTAGATTTAAAGTCAGAATTCTTGAGGAAAAAAGTTATTATACTATGATTTTCATGGTCTGATCAAACTTAATAACTCAGTTCAAAACAGCAAGTATTTTTTATAAACATTTTGTTTATTCATTTGTTCTTTCATCTTTTTGTTAATAAAACTTTCTTCCTGCATTCAAACGAGAAAAGAATAGAAAGAGCGGAGAGAGGAACGTTTTAAATCATCATGGGGGGGGGGGGTAGAGATTCTTGAGGTTTATATTGTTCTAATGTTTGGTCTTCCTGGTAAACCACTGGCGGCTTCTTTTCCATAGAGGTTTCTTTTTAGCGTGGCTAAACCGCTCTTCTTCTATTTCCACATCTTTGGCTTTCAGTTGGTTCTGTGCTTCTACCAGGGCGTTCTCCAGCAGGGTCACCTTTTCTTTCACCTGCTCCTCCAGACTGCAGTAGGCCTGCTCCTTTGACTTCACCACTTCTAACATGTTGGCGTTCACCTCCAACAGTTGCTCGTGTTGATCACTTTGATTTTTGAATTTATCCTGCGCCTGCCTGAGATCGGCCCTCAGAACGTCGTTTTCAATTTTCTGCTCATGGAATTCCTTTGTGGAAACATCCAGAGCCTGTTTGAGTTGGGCCAGGTCCTTCTCTTGTAATTCAAACAGGTACGTGGCAAAGAATTTCTTTTTTCTCCTCTTTGCACATGTGATACACCCTGGTGGTGCTTGGTCAGGTACCAGTGTGCAGCTTGGTTCACAGGGACTCACTGGTACGGTGGCTGGTGGATGGTTCACCTGTTCATCATCACCCTTGTCTCCAGGAGACGATGGTTGGCCTCCCTTCATCTTCTGCGTCTTAACCTTTTTCCTACGAGGTGGCTTTAGCAGGTGGAATGACGCCCCTTTGAATTTGTTAAATAAGGGCTCAGAATCCCCAAAGTCACTAAAAGTAACGTCCATCGCTGGTTTTTGATCCGTCGTCAACGTTTCAAGAAACAAAAGCAAGAGAATGTTCAACAAGAGTGTAGTTTTTAGAGCTGTGAGCTTTGAGCTGTGTGTGCTACTCTAGAAGAATCTAGGCACTTTCAAGTCATTTTGCTTTCATCTCCTGTGTTTGTTTTCATTTCTGTTGTCATGGTTACAATCAAATCAACATTCTAAATCATGATTTGCTGCTGCTTTGTTAACCAACAATAAAATAATGAAATTAAATAATTCTAAACAGGGTTGAGAACCCCCCCCCACCCGAGAAAAAATAAATAAATAAAAAAAAACTCAGGTGAATTAAAAGCCAAGGATTTAAAGTGGATTTAAAGCAGGATTTGAAAGTCTTCAGTGCGGGGGCCGGTTAAATGTTACTTTACAGCAGGGTTTCTCAAATGGGGGTACGTGTACCCCTAGGGTTATGCAAAGGCGCTACAGGGGGGACTTTAGGGAGAGAGTGGAAAAATAACAAATAAAATGTCAGTCTTTGTCCCCCCCCAGGCATGAGATGACTGGAAATAATAAAAACTATAAATAATAAAAAAATCTATTCAGTAGCCACTAAATCTATTTTTTTAACCTATGTGGGGTCGCCTGCAATTTCTGAAAAATTTAATTAGTTTTTTGTAATTATTATTATTATTTATTATTAAAAAAACAACACAATCTTAAACAACTGTATTTCTATATTTTTACTTTGTGAATATAGTTAAACTAAAATGCAGTAAAAATAAATACATATCTGAGCTCAAACATGATTGAAAACTATCAAAATAGGGTCACGATCCAAAAAAGGTTGTTCACCACTGCATTAAATACTGTTTCTTTCCACTTATTTACCAAGTTAGATTCTTTAAAATGTGTGTTATCACTCGTTCATTTCATCATTATGCTATACTGTTTTTTTTAAATAGTTTTCTATGCAAAATGTTGTAGTTGAACAAAGGGGGTACTAGGATTCAGAAATAAGAGAAAGGGGGTACTTGAGCCAAAAAATTGTTCTCACACTTTTTACTTTTTTGGGACATGAAAATAGAGGCTCTACTTTTTGTCATCAGAATATGTGTTAAACTAAAGCTACAGAATACACAAACCTTTACAAAAATTATAAAGTACAATTGAATATGCCACAAAACCAAGAAATATACAAAACTTTACTCAATGAAAAATGTTTTGGTGTGACTGTGTAGCTACAAGTCTACAGCCCTATGAACTACACGGCCAGTATAAAAGCATCAGATTTCAAAAATAATGTAAAAACTGTTTATTTTAATTAGGGGGTATAATATTTCAATTGCTAAAATTGTCAAACAATGTGTTTTTAAGCAGCATGACTTGTATTTTAATGTAAAATAAGATTACTATACTGTAATATTTATTTAATTTGTGTTTACAAGGAGATTGTTTTGGGGGGACGCACGACCCCTTCATCCCTCACCATGATTTGCGCCCTCGTCCCCTTTGTCCAATTACAACATTTTGCCCAGAATACTGTGAAAAAACAACAATAGAGCACAATGATGGAATGAAAGAGGAATGAAAATTCATGGAGCTAACAGATTTAAACACAAATTTGACATAAATTGTTTATTGAGAGATTACTAAAAAAAGTGGGCAGTGCAATACCAATTCCCTTATGTTGGAATTCTGTGGAAAATCTGAATTCCGAATTTAAAGTCAAAAAAATATCAGATTTTTCATGTTAAAGTCAGACTTCTCACTTTAAAGTTGGAATTCTGAGAAAAATGTCAGAATTCTAGATTTAAAGTCAGAATTCTTGAGGAAAAAAGTTATTATACTATGATTTTCATGGTCTGATCAAACTTAATAACTCAGTTCAAAACAGCAATTATTTTTATAAACATCTTGTTTATTCATTTGTTCTTTCATCTTTTTGTTAATAAAACTTTCTTCCTGCATTCAAACGAGAAAAGAACAGAAAGAGCGGAGAGAGGAACGTTTTAAATCATCATGGGGGTGGGGGGGGGGGGGGGGGGGGGTAGAGATTTAGAGTCAAACTTGAGGTTTATATTGTTCTACTGTTTGGTCTTCCTGGTAAACCACTGGCGGCTTCTTTTCCATAGAGGTTTCTTTTTAGCGTGGCTAAACCTCTCTTCTTCTATTTCCACATCTTTGGCTTTCAGTTGGTTCTGTGCTTCTACCAGGGCGTTCTCCAGCAGGGTCACCTTTTCTTTCACCTGCTCCTCCAGACTGCAGTAGGCCTGCTCCTTTGACTTCACCACTTCTAACATGTTGGCGTTCACCTCCAACAGTTGCTCGCGTTGATCACTTTGATTTTTGAATTTATCCTGCGCCTGCCTGAGATCGGCCCTCAGAACGTCGTTTTCAATTTTCTGCTCATGGAATTCCTTTGTGGAAACATCCAGAGCCAGTTTTAGTTGGGCCAGGTCCTTCTCTTGTAATTCAAACAGGTACGTGGCAAAGAATTTCTTTTTTCTCCTCTTTGCACATGTGATACACCCTGGTGGTGCTTGGTCAGGTACCAGTGTGCAACCTGGTTCACAGGGACTCACTGGTACGGTGGCTGGTGGATGGTTCACCTGTTCATCATCACCCTTGTCTCCAGGAGACGATGGTTGGCCTCCCTTCATCTTCTGTGTCTTAACCTTCTTCCTACGAGGTGGCTTTAGCAGGTGGAATGACGCCCCTTTGAATTTGTTAAATAAGGGCTCAGAATCCCCAAAGTCACTAAAAGTAACGTCCATCGCTGGTTTTTGATCCATCATCAACGTTTCAAGAAACAAAAGCAAGAGAATGTTCAACAAGAGTGTAGTTTTTAGAGCTGTGAGCTTTGTGTGCTACTCTAGAAGAATCTAGGCACTTTCAAGTCATTTTGCTTTCATCTCCTGTGTTTGTTTTCATTTCTGTTGTCATGGTTACAATCAACACAACATTCTAAATGATGATTTGATGCTGCTTTGTTAACAAACAATAAAATAATGAAATTAAATAATTCTAAACAGGGTTGAGAACCCCCCCCCCCACCCGAGAAAAAATAAATAAATAAAAAAAAAACTCAGGTGAATTAAAAGCCAAGGATTTAAAGTGGATTTAAAGCAGGATTTGAAAGTTTTCAGTGCGGGGGCCGGTTAAATGTTACTTTACAGCAGGGTTTCTCAAATGGGGGTACCCCTAGGGTTACGCAAAGGCACTACATGGGGGGACTTTAGGGAGAGAGTGCAAAAATAACAAATAAAATGTCAGTCTTTGTCCCCCCCCAGGCATGAGATGACTGGAAATAATAAAAACTATAAATAATAAAAAAATCTATTCAGTAGCCACTAAATCTATTTTTTTAACCTATGTGGGGTCGCCTGCAATTTCTGAAAAATTTAATTCGTTTTTTGTAATTATTATTATTATTTATTATTAAAAAAACAACACAATCTTAAACAACTGTATTTCTATATTTTTACTTTGTGAATATAGTTAAACTAAAATGCAGTAAAAATAAATACATATCTGAGCTCAAACATGATTGAAAACTATCAAAATAGGGTCACGATCCAAAAAAGGTTGTTCACCACTGCATTAAATACTGTTTCTTTCCACTTATTTACCAAGTTAGATTCTTTAAAATGTGTGTTATCACTCGTTCATTTCATCATTATGCTATACTGTTTTTTTAAAATAGTTTTCTATGCAAAATGTTGTAGTTGAACAAAGGGGGTACTAGGATTCAGAAATAAGAGAAAGGGGGTACTTGAGCCAAAAAATTGTTCTCACACTTTTTACTTTTTTGGGACATGAAAATAGAGGCTCTGCTTTTTGTCATCAGAATATGTGTTAAACTAAAGCTACAGAATACACAAACCTTTACAAAAATTATAAAGTACAATTGAATATGCCACAAAACCAAGAAATATACAAAACTTTACTCAATGAAAAATGTTTTGGTGTGACTGTGTAGCTACAAGTCTACAGCCCTATGAACTACACGGCCAGTATAAAAGCATCAGATTTCAAAAATAATGTAAAAACTGTTTATTTTAATTAGGGGGTATAATATTTCAATTGCTAAAATTGTCAAACAATGTGTTTTTAAGCAGCATGACTTGTATTTTAATGTAAAATAAGATTACTATACTGTAATATTTATTTAATTTGTGTTTACAAGGAGATTGTTTTGGGGGGACGCACGACCCCTTCATCCCTCACCATGATTTGCGCCCTCGTCCCCTTTGTCCAATTACAACATTTTGCCCAGAATACTGTGAAAAAACAACAATAGAGCACAATGATGGAATGAAAGAGGAATGAAAATTCATGGAGCTAAAAGATTTAAACACAAATTTGACATAAATTGTTCATTGAGAGATTACTAAAAAAAGTGGGCAGTGCAATACCAATTCCCTTATGTTGGAATTCTGTGGAAAATCTGAATTCCGAATTTAAAGTAAAAAAAATATCAGATTTTTCATGTTAAAGTCAGACTTCTCACTTTAAAGTTGGAATTCTGAGAAAAATGTCAGAATTCTAGATTTAAAGTCAGAATTCTTGAGGAAAAAAGTTATTATACTATGATTTTCATGGTCTGATCAAACTTAATAACTCAGTTCAAAACAGCAATCATTTTTATAAACATCTTGTTTATTCATTTGTTCTTTCATCTTTTTGTTAATAAAACTTTCTTCCTGCATTTAAACGAGAAAAGAATAGAAAGAGAGGAGAGAGGAACGTTTTAAATCATCATGCGGGGGGGGGGGGGGGGGGGGGGGGGTAGAGATTTAGAGTCAAACTTGAGGTTTATATTGTTCTAATGTTTGGTCTTCCTGGTAAACCACTGGCGGCTTCTTTTCCATAGAGGTTTCTTTTTAGCGTGGCTGAACCGCTCTTCTTCTATTTCCACATCTTTGGCTTTCAGTTGGTTCTGTGCTTCTACCAGGGCGTTCTCCAGCAGGGTCACCTTTTCTTTCACCTGCTCCTCCAGACTGCAGTAGGCCTGCTCCTTTGACTTCACCACTTCTAACATGTTGGCGTTCACCTCCAACAGTTGCTCGCGTTGATCACTTTGATTTTTGAATTTATCCTGCGCCTGCCTGAGATCGGCCCTCAGAACGTCGTTTTCAATTTTCTGCTCATGGAATTCCTTTGTGGAAACATCCAGAGCCAGTTTGAGTTGGGCCAGGTCCTTCTCTTGTAATTCAAACAGGTACGTGGCAAAGAATTTCTTTTTTCTCCTCTTTGCACATGTGATACACCCTGGTGGTGCTTGGTCAGGTACCAGTGTGCAACCTGGTTCACAGGGACTCACTGGTACGGTGGCTGGTGGATGGTTCACCTGTTCATCATCACCCTTGTCTCCAGGAGACGATGGTTGGCCTCCCTTCATCTTCTGCGTCTTAACCTTCTTCCTACGAGGTGGCTTTAGCAGGTGGAATGACGCCCCTTTGAATTTGTTAAATAAGGGCTCAGAATCCACAAAGTCACTAAAAGTAACGTCCATCGCTGGTTTTTGATCCGTCATCAACGTTTCAAGAAACAAAGCAAGAGAATGTTCAACAAGGGTGTAGTTTTTAGAGCTGTGAGCTTTGTGTGCTACTCTAGAAGAATCTAGGCACTTTCAAGTCATTTTGCTTTCATCTCCTGTGTTTGTTTTCATTTCTGTTGTCATGGTTACAATCAACACAACATTCTAAATGATGATTTGCTGCTGCTTTGTTAACAAACAATAAAATAATGAAATTAAATAATTCTAAACAGGGTTGAGAACCCCCCCCCCACCCGAGAAAAAATAAATAAATAAAAAAAAACTCAGGTGAATTAAAAGCCAAGGATTTAAAGTGGATTTAAAGCAGGATTTGAAAGTCTTCAGTGCGGGGGCCGGTTAAATGTTACTTTACAGCAGGGTTTCTCAAATGGGGGTACGTGTACCTCTAGGGTTACGCAAAGGCACTACAGGGGGGACTTTAGGGAGAGAGTGGAAAAATAACAAATAAAATGTCAGTCTTTGTCCCCCCCCAGGCATGAGATGACTGGAAATAATAAAACTATAAATAATAAAAAAATCTATTCAGTAGCCACTAAATCTATTTTTTAACCTATGTGGGGTCGCCTGCAATTTCTGAAAAATTTAATTTGTTTTTTGTAATTATTATTATTATTTATTATTAAAAAACAACACAATCTTAAACAACTGTATTTCTATATTTTTACTTTGTGAATATAGTTAAACTAAAATGCAGTAAAAATAAATACATATCTGAGCTCAAACATGATTGAAAACTATCAAAATAGGGTCACGATCCAAAAAAGGTTGTTCACCACTGCATTAAATACTGTTTCTTTCCACTTATTTACCAAGTTAGATTCTTTAAAATGTGTGTTATCACTCGTTCATTTCATCATTATGCTATACTGTTTTTTTAAAATAGTTTTCTATGCAAAATGTTGTAGTTGAACAAAGGGGGTACTAGGATTCAGAAATAAGAGAAAGGGGGTACTTGAGCCAAAATATTGTTCTCACACTTTTTACTTTTTTGGGACATGAAAATAGAGGCTCTACTTTTTGTCATCAGAATATGTGTTAAACTAAAGCTACAGAATACACAAACCTTTACAAAAATTATAAAGTACAATTGAATATGCCACAAAACCAAGAAATATACAAAACTTTACTCAATGAAAAATGTTTTGGTGTGACTGTGTAGCTACAAGTCTACAGCCCTATGAACTACACGGCCAGTATAAAAGCATCAGATTTCAAAAATAATGTAAAAACTGTTTATTTTAATTAGGGGGTATAATATTTCAATTGCTAAAATTGTCAAACAATGTGTTTTTAAGCAGCATGACTTGTATTTTAATGTAAAATAAGATTACTATACTGTAATATTTATTTAATTTGTGTTTACAAGGAGATTGTTTTGGGGGGACGCACGACCCCTTCATCCCTCACCATGATTTGCGCCCTCGTCCCCTTTGTCCAATTACAACATTTTGCCCAGAATACTGTGAAAAAACAACAATAGAGCACAATGATGGAATAAATGAGGAATGAAAATCATGGAGCTAACAGATTTAAACACAAATTTGACATAAATTGTTCATTGAGAGATTACTAAAAAAAGTGGGCAGTGCAATACCAATTCCCTTACGTTGGAATTCTGTGGAAAATCTGAATTCCGAATTTACAGTCAAAAAAATATCAGATTTTTCATGTTAAAGTCAGACTTCTCACTTTAAAGTTGGAATTCTGAGAAAAATGTCAGAATTCTAGATTTAAAGTCAGAATTCTTGAGGAAAAAAGTTATTATACTATGATTTTCATGGTCTGATCAAACTTAATAACTCAGTTCAAAACAGCAAGTATTTTTTATAAACATTTTGTTTATTAATTTGTTCTTTCATCTTTTTGTTAATAAAACTTTCTTCCTGCATTCAAACGAGAAAAGAATAGAAAGAGCGGAGAGAGGAACGTTTTAAATCATCATGGGGGGGAGGGGGGGGGTAGAGATTTAGAGTCAAACTTGAGGTTGATATTGTTCTAATGTTTGGTCTTCCTGGTAAACCACTGGCGGCTTCTTTTCCATAGAGGTTTCTTTTTAGCGTGGCTGAACCGCTCTTCTTCTATTTCCACATCTTTGGCTTTCAGTTGGTTCTGTGCTTCTACCAGGGCGTTCTCCAGCAGGGTCACCTTTTCTTTCACCTGCTCCTCCAGACTGCAGTAGGCCTGCTCCTTTGACTTCACCACTTCTAACATGTTGGCGTTCACCTCCAACAGTTGCTCGTGTTGATCACTTTGATTTTTGAATTTATCCTGCGCCTGCCTGAGATCGGCCCTCAGAACGTCGTTTTCAATTTTCTGCTCATGGAATTCCTTTGTGGAAACATCCAGAGCCAGTTTGAGTTGGGCCAGGTCCTTCTCTTGTAATTCAAACAGGTACGTGGCAAAGAATTTCTTTTTTCTCCTCTTTGCACATGTGATACACCCTGGTGGTGCTTGGTCAGGTACCAGTGTGCAACCTGGTTCACAGGGACTCACTGGTACGGTGGCTGGTGGATGGTTCACCTGTTCATCATCACCCTTGTCTCCAGGAGACGATGGTTGGCCTCCCTTCATCTTCTGCGTCTTAACCTTCTTCCTACGAGGTGGCTTTAGCAGGTGGAATGACGCCCCTTTGAATTTGTTAAATAAGGGCTCAGAATCCACAAAGTCACTAAAAGTAACGTCCATCGCTGGTTTTTGATCCGTCATCAACGTTTCAAGAAACAAAAGCAAGAGAATGTTCAACAAGGGTGTAGTTTTTAGAGCTGTGAGCTTTGTGTGCTACTCTAGAAGAATCTAGGCACTTTCAAGTCATTTTGCTTTCATCTCCTGTGTTTGTTTTCATTTCTGTTGTCATGGTTACAATCAACACAACATTCTAAATGATGATTTGCTGCTGCTTTGTTAACAAACAATAAAATAATGAAATTAAATAATTCTAAACAGGGTTGAGAACCCCCCCCCACCCGAGAAAAAATAAATAAATAAAAAAAAACTCAGGTGAATTAAAAGCCAAGGATTTAAAGTGGATTTAAAGCAGGATTTGAAAGTCTTCAGTGCGGGGGCCGGTTAAATGTTACTTTACAGCAGAGTTTCTCAAATGGGGGTACGTGTACCCCTAGGGTTACGCAAAGGCACTACAGGGGGGACTTTAGGGAGAGAGTGGAAAAATAACAAATAAAATGTCAGTCTTTGTCCCCCCCCAGGCATGAGATGACTGGAAATAATAAAAACTATAAATAATAAAAAAATCTATTCAGTAGCCACTAAATCTATTTTTTTAACCTATGTGGGGTCGCCTGCAATTTCTGAAAAATTTAATTTGTTTTTTGTAATTATTATTATTATTTATTATTAAAAAAACAACACAATCTTAAACAACTGTATTTCTATATTTTTACTTTGTGAATATAGTTAAACTAAAATGCAGTAAAAATAAATACATATCTGAGCTCAAACATGATTGAAAACTATCAAAATAGGGTCACGATCCAAAAAAGGTTGTTCACCACTGCATTAAATACTGTTTCTTTCCACTTATTTACCAAGTTAGATTCTTTAAAATGTGTGTTATCACTCGTTCATTTCATCATTATGCTATACTGTTTTTTTAAAATAGTTTTCTATGCAAAATGTTGTAGTTGAACAAAGGGGGGTACTAGGATTCAGAAATAAGAGAAAGGGGGTACTTGAGCCAAAATATTGTTCTCACACTTTTTACTTTTTTGGGACATGAAAATAGAGGCTCTACTTTTTGTCATCAGAATATGTGTTAAACTAAAGCTACAGAATACACAAACCTTTACAAAAATTATAAAGTACAATTGAATATGCCACAAAACCAAGAAATATACAAAACTTTACTCAATGAAAAATGTTTTGGTGTGACTGTGTAGCTACAAGTCTACAGCCCTATGAACTACACGGCCAGTATAAAAGCATCAGATTTCAAAAATAATGTAAAAACTGTTTATTTTAATTAGGGGGTATAATATTTCAATTGCTAAAATTGTCAAACAATGTGTTTTTAAGCAGCATGACTTGTATTTTAATGTAAAATAAGATTACTATACTGTAATATTTATTTAATTTGTGTTTACAAGGAGATTGTTTTGGGGGGACGCACGACCCCTTCATCCCTCACCATGATTTGCGCCCTCGTCCCCTTTGTCCAATTACAACATTTTGCCCAGAATACTGTGAAAAAACAACAATAGAGCACAATGATGGAATAAATGAGGAATGAAAAATCATGGAGCTAACAGATTTAAACACAAATTTGACATAAATTGTTCATTGAGAGATTACTAAAAAAAGTGGGCAGTGCAATACCAATTCCCTTACGTTGGAATTCTGTGGAAAATCTGAATTCCGAATTTACAGTCAAAAAAATATCAGATTTTTCATGTTAAAGTCAGACTTCTCACTTTAAAGTTGGAATTCTGAGAAAAATGTCAGAATTCTAGATTTAAAGTCAGAATTCTTGAGGAAAAAAGTTATTATACTATGATTTTCATGGTCTGATCAAACTTAATAACTCAGTTCAAAACAGCAAGTATTTTTTATAAACATTTTGTTTATTAATTTGTTCTTTCATCTTTTTGTTAATAAAAGTTTCTTCCTGCATTCAAACGAGAAAAGAATAGAAAGAGCGGAGAGAGGAACGTTTTAAATCATCATGGGGGGGAGGGGGGGGGGTAGAGATTTAGAGTCAAACTTGAGGTTGATATTGTTCTAATGTTTGGTCTTCCTGGTAAACCACTGGCGGCTTCTTTTCCATAGAGGTTTCTTTTTAGCGTGGCTGAACCGCTCTTCTTCTATTTCCACATCTTTGGCTTTCAGTTGGTTCTGTGCTTCTACCAGGGCGTTCTCCAGCAGGGTCACCTTTTCTTTCACCTGCTCCTCCAGACTGCAGTAGGCCTGCTCCTTTGACTTCACCACTTCTAACATGTTGGCGTTCACCTCCAACAGTTGCTCGTGTTGATCACTTTGATTTTTGAATTTATCCTGCGCCTGCCTGAGATCGGCCCTCAGAACGTCGTTTTCAATTTTCTGCTCATGGAATTCCTTTGTGGAAACATCCAGAGCCAGTTTGAGTTGGGCCAGGTCCTTCTCTTGTAATTCAAACAGGTACGTGGCAAAGAATTTCTTTTTTCTCCTCTTTGCACATGTGATACACCCTGGTGGTGCTTGGTCAGGTACCAGTGTGCAGCCTGGTTCACAGGGACTCACTGGTACGGTGGCTGGTGGATGGTTCACCTGTTCATCATCACCCTTGTCTCCAGGAGACGATGGTTGGCCTCCCTTCATCTTCTGCGTCTTAACCTTCTTCCTACGAGGTGGCTTTAGCAGGTGGAATGACGCCCCTTTGAATTTGTTAAATAAGGGCTCAGAATCCCCAAAGTCACTAAAAGTAACGTCCATCGCTGGTTTTTGATCCGTCGTCAACGTTTCAAGAAACAAAAGCAAGAGAATGTTCAACAAGAGTGTAGTTTTTAGAGCTGTGAGCTTTGAGCTGTGTGTGCTACTCTAGAAGAATCTAGGCACTTTCAAGTCATTTTGCTTTCATCTCCTGTGTTTGTTTTCATTTCTGTTGTCATGGTTACAATCAACACAACATTCTAAATCATGATTTGCTGCTGCTTTGTTAACCAACAATAAAATAATGAAATTAAATAATTCTAAACAGGGTTGAGAACCCCCCCCCCACCCGAGAAAAAATAAATAAATAAAAAAAAACTCAGGTGAATTAAAAGCCAAGGATTTAAAGTGGATTTAAAGCAGGATTTGAAAGTCTTCAGTGCGGGGGCCGGTTAAATGTTACTTTACAGCAGAGTTTCTCAAATGGGGGTACGTGTACCCCTAGGGTTACGCAAAGGCACTACAGGGGGGACTTTAGGGAGAGAGTGGAAAAATAACAAATAAAATGTCAGTCTTTGTCCCCCCCCAGGCATGAGATGACTGGAAATAATAAAAACTATAAATAATAAAAAAATCTATTCAGTAGCCACTAAATCTATTTTTTTAACCTATGTGGGGTCGCCTGCAATTTCTGAAAAATTTAATTTGTTTTTTGTAATTATTATTATTATTTATTATTAAAAAAACAACACAATCTTAAACAACTGTATTTCTATATTTTTACTTTGTGAATATAGTTAAACTAAAATGCAGTAAAAATAAATACATATCTGAGCTCAAACATGATTGAAAACTATCAAAATAGGGTCACGATCCAAAAAAGGTTGTTCACCACTGCATTAAATACTGTTTCTTTCCACTTATTTACCAAGTTAGATTCTTTAAAATGTGTGTTATCACTCGTTCATTTCATCATTATGCTATACTGTTTTTTTAAAATAGTTTTCTATGCAAAATGTTGTAGTTGAACAAAGGGGGTACTAGGATTCAGAAATAAGAGAAAGGGGGGTACTTGAGCCAAAAAATTGTTCTCACACTTTTTACTTTTTTGGGACATGAAAATAGAGGCTCTACTTTTTGTCATCAGAATATGTGTTAAACTAAAGCTACAGAATACACAAACCTTTACAAAAATTATAAAGTACAATTGAATATGCCACAAAACCAAGAAATATACAAAACTTTACTCAATGAAAAATGTTTTGGTGTGACTGTGTAGCTACAAGTCTACAGCCCTATGAACTACACGGCCAGTATAAAAGCATCAGATTTCAAAAATAATGTAAAAACTGTTTATTTTAATTAGGGGGTATAATATTTCAATTGCTAAAATTGTCAAACAATGTGTTTTTAAGCAGCATGACTTGTATTTTAATGTAAAATAAGATTACTATACTGTAATATTTATTTAATTTGTGTTTACAAGGAGATTGTTTTGGGGGGACGCACGACCCCTTCATCTCTCACCATGATTTGCGCCCTCGTCCCCTTTGTCCAATTACAACATTTTGCCCAGAATACTGTGAAAAAACAACAATAGAGCACAATGATGGAATAAATGAGGAATGAAAAATCATGGAGCTAACAGATTTAAACACAAATTTGACATAAATTGTTCATTGAGAGATTACTAAAAAAAGTGGGCAGTGCAATACCAATTCCCTTACGTTGGAATTCTGTGGAAAATCTGAATTCCGAATTTACAGTCAAAAAAATATCAGATTTTTCATGTTAAAGTCAGACTTCTCACTTTAAAGTTGGAATTCTGAGAAAAATGTCAGAATTCTAGATTTAAAGTCAGAATTCTTGAGGAAAAAAGTTATTATACTATGATTTTCATGGTCTGATCAAACTTAATAACTCAGTTCAAAACAGCAAGTATTTTTTATAAACATTTTGTTTATTAATTTGTTCTTTCATCTTTTTGTTAATAAAACTTTCTTCCTGCATTCAAACGAGAAAAGAATAGAAAGAGCGGAGAGAGGAACGTTTTAAATCATCATGGGGGGGAGGGGGGGGGGGTAGAGATTTAGAGTCAAACTTGAGGTTGATATTGTTCTAATGTTTGGTCTTCCTGGTAAACCACTGGCGGCTTCTTTTCCATAGAGGTTTCTTTTTAGCGTGGCTGAACCGCTCTTCTTCTATTTCCACATCTTTGGCTTTCAGTTGGTTCTGTGCTTCTACCAGGGCGTTCTCCAGCAGGGTCACCTTTTCTTTCACCTGCTCCTCCAGACTGCAGTAGGCCTGCTCCTTTGACTTCACCACTTCTAACATGTTGGCGTTCACCTCCAACAGTTGCTCGTGTTGATCACTTTGATTTTTGAATTTATCCTGCGCCTGCCTGAGATCGGCCCTCAGAACGTCGTTTTCAATTTTCTGCTCATGGAATTCCTTTGTGGAAACATCCAGAGCCAGTTTGAGTTGGGCCAGGTCCTTCTCTTGTAATTCAAACAGGTACGTGGCAAAGAATTTCTTTTTTCTCCTCTTTGCACATGTGATACACCCTGGTGGTGCTTGGTCAGGTACCAGTGTGCAGCCTGGTTTACAGGGACTCACTGGTACGGTGGCTGGTGGATGGTTCACCTGTTCATCATCACCCTTGTCTCCAGGAGACGATGGTTGGCCTCCCTTCATCTTCTGCGTCTTAACCTTCTTCCTACGAGGTGGCTTTAGCAGGTGGAATGACGCCCCTTTGAATTTGTTAAATAAGGGCTCAGAATCCCCAAAGTCACTAAAAGTAACGTCCATCGCTGGTTTTTGATCCGTCGTCAACGTTTCAAGAAACAAAAGCAAGAGAATGTTCAACAAGAGTGTAGTTTTTAGAGCTGTGAGCTTTGAGCTGTGTGTGCTACTCTAGAAGAATCTAGGCACTTTCAAGTCATTTTGCTTTCATCTCCTGTGTTTGTTTTCATTTCTGTTGTCATGGTTACAATCAACACAACATTCTAAATCATGATTTGCTGCTGCTTTGTTAACCAACAATAAAATAATGAAATTAAATAATTCTAAACAGGGTTGAGAACCCCCCCCCCACCCGAGAAAAAATAAATAAATAAAAAAAAACTCAGGTGAATTAAAAGCCAAGGATTTAAAGTGGCTTTAAAGCAGGATTTGAAAGTCTTCAGTGCGGGGGCCGGTTAAATGTTACTTTACAGCAGGGTTTCTCAAATGGGGGTACGTGTGTTAGGGTTTGTTCTGTTTCCCTCCCCCTTGTGTTTTTTTTCTTTTTTTTGTTTCTCTGCAGGGCTGAGTGACGGGGGCGTGGCTGAGACCTGCAGCAACGAGGCACACCTGATCCTGGTTGATGAGCCTGATATATAAGCTCTGTTCAGTCCTCTCCATGCTGCCAGAAAATTCCGTCACGCTCGGTACTGTTGGAGCTGTTTTGTTTGAACACTGAGGATTTTTTGATACTTACCTGTTACCTCCTGTGCTCAGGATATCTTCTGTGCCTCACTGCCTGCTCCTGCTCCGTCTGCTCCCAGCCAGCCTCCGTCACCTCAGCCACTTCGTTTTTTTGTAAAAATAAATTCTCAAAGCTTTCCTGTCTCCGTCTCCGCTTTGGGGTCCGACTTGAAACCCTAACAGAATTTTCTGGCCAATATGGACCCCGCAGAGATGGGAAAATTCAGGCAAGCTTTGGCTTTGCAAGGGACTCGTGTTGGTCAACATGAAAAGACTCTTAATGAGATCGTGGATTCACTCCGTCAACTCAATAGCAATTTTTCTGAGTTGAGTAGCCGTCTTGACCAAGTTACAACTCACATTGCCGCAGCCAACTCTCCACCAGCTCAAGTTGAGGCTCCATCTGCTCCTGCGCCTCCAGACAGTCACCATTCCCTACCTCGTGAACCTTTCATCCCCACTCCTGCCAGATATTCAGGTGAAATAGGGTCATGTGGTCAGTTTATACACCAGTGTATGCTTGTTTTTAACCAACAGCCATTAACCTATTCCACTGATAAAGCTAGGGTTGCTTTTATTATGAGTTTGCTCGCGGGTAAAGCTTCAGCATGGGCTGTAGCTCTAGTCAATAGCAATTCTCCAGTATGTGATACTCTGGGTTCATTCACTAATGAGATGCGTAGAGTGTTTGACCACCCACTTCAAGGAAAGGAAGCCAGTAGCCGGCTACTTTCATTACGTCAAGGTGCAGGTTCAGTTACCACCTACTCCATAGATTTCCGTATCCTAGCAGCCGAGACTGGGTGGGATGAAAGGGCCTTGCAGGGAGTATTCTTCCGGGGTTTGAGTGAAGAGATTAAGGACCAGCTAGCTGCCCATGATGAGACCACCACTCTTGAGGAACTCATTTCCCTAGCCATACGTTTAGACAACCGTTTAGCAGAGAGGCGTAGGGAGAGAGCAGCTAGGAGAAGCCAACCCCCCCCACTTCTCTACACCAATCAGCCTCGTCAGCCAACACCTGCAGCTCGTCCACCCCCACAATCATACTCCACTTCTGTTCCTGCTACTTCCACCCAGAGTACTGAAGAACCCATGCAGCTGGGCAGGATGACACTCAGTTCTCAAGAGCGTCAGCGCCGGCTAAGCCTCAGACTATGCATGTATTGTGGACAAGCTGGACACCTTGTTGCTTACTGTTCAGCTCGGCCAAAAAGACCAGGCTCATCGGCCAGCGGAGGGGCGCTGGTGAGCCACACTCCCACGGATCCCCCCTCCAGGCGAATCCAGCTAGAAGGTACAGTGTCCAACTCTAAAGACTCTTTTTCCCTGCTAGCCCTAGTGGATTCCGGAGCCGATGATAATTTTATTGACAATTTGTTTGTTTCCCAGTGTAACATTCCCTCCGAGCCTCTCCCTGAGCCTAAGAATGTCTATGCCCTAGATGGGAAACTGCTGGCAACTGTAACTCACCGCACCATTCCCATTTCTTTGCGACTTTCTGGCAATCATCATGAGATCATATCCTTGTACATCGTGAGTTCACCTTCCTCCCCATTAGTTTTAGGCCTTCCCTGGCTTAAACGACACAACCCACATATAGACTGGTTAAAGCTGTCCATAGTAAATTGGAGTTTATTTTGTCACAATCATTGTCTCCATTCAGCCATTCCTCCTAACGCAAGCACACCTGCAAGCCTCAAGCCCATAGATCTGACCTTGGTACCAGTTGAATATCATGACCTCCAGGAGGTTTTTTCTAAGGATCAGGCCTTATCACTACCTCCTCACAGACCATATGACTGCAGCATTGACTTGATCTCAGGTGCACCATTGCCTACCAGTAAACTTTATAATCTGTCCAAGCCTGAGAGGGAGGCCATGGAGACGTACATTTCTGATTCCCTAGCTTCTGGCCTCATTCGACCTTCCTCTTCCCCTGTTGGAGCTGGGTTTTTTTTTGTTGACAAGAGGGACCGGACTCTACGCCCATGCATTGACTACAGGGGGCTAAATGACATAACGGTCAAGAACAAGTATCCTCTTCCCCTAATTGATTCTGCTTTTAGCTCTCTCCAAGAAGCCACCATTTTTACTAAACTTGATCTCCGGAATGCTTATCACCTGGTCCGCATTAAGGAAGGTGATGAGTGGAAGACAGCATTCAACACTCCTCTTGGACATTTTGAGTACCTAGTTATGCCATTTGGTTTAACTAATGCCCCAGCTGTTTTCCAGGCGCTCATTAATGATGTTTTACGTGACATGTTGAATCGCTTTGTTTTTGTATACATTGATGACATTTTGATTTTTTCTCGCTCGTTAGAGGAACATGTCCAGCATGTACGACTGGTACTTCAACGTCTTCTGGAGAACAGACTTTATGTTAAGGCTGAAAAGTGTGGGTTTCATCTACATTCTGTTGGTTTCCTTGGTTTTGTTGTCGAAGAGGGGAGGATTAAAGCAGATCCAGCAAGAGTAAGGGCCGTGGCTGATTGGCCAACTCCCACCAACAGAAAGCAACTCCAGAGTTTTTTGGGATTTGCCAACTTCTATAGGCGCTTTATTAGAGACTATAGTAAAGTGGCTGCACCTCTCAACAAACTTACGTCTATAAAGGTGCCTTTCAACTGGTCTGCTGAAGCAGGGGGAGCTTTTGTCAAGTTAAAGACTCTATTTTGTTCTGCTCCAATCTTGTCTCACCCAGATCCTTCATCACAATTCGTCATTGAAGTGGACGCATCCGACTCTGGCATTGGAGCTGTGCTTTCTCAACGCTCTGTTTCAGACCAAAAGCTACATCCATGTGCTTTCTATTCCCGACGACTGACCCCTGCGGAGAAAAATTATGATGTTGGCAACAGAGAGCTGCTGGCAGTCGTTGTGGCACTTAAGGAGTGGAGGCACTGGCTGGAGGGCTCGGTGCAACCGTTTATGGTATGGACAGATCACAAAAACTTATCTTATCTCCGCTCTGCACGCAGGCTAAACTCTCGCCAGGCTCGATGGGCGCTTTTCCTGGGTCGTTTCAACTTTACTTTGACTTACCGTCCAGGTTCCAGAAATGTCAAGCCAGATGCCTTGTCTCGCCAGTTTGCACCTCCTGTGGATGAACCTCCAGTGGAAACAATCCTGCCTTCTTCTTGTGTGGTTGGGGCAGCCCACTGGGAGGTCGAGAAGACCGTCCAGGAGGCCCTGGTTAACCATCCCTCACCTGATGGGTGTCCTCCAGGTCGCCTGTTTGTGCCTCCTTCAGCCAGATCCGTGGTGCTTCAGTGGGGCCATTCGTCCAAGCTCTCATGTCATCCTGGATTTCATCGCACCCTCTCCTTTGTTCGGGAGCGTTTCTGGTGGCCCACTATATCCGCCGACACTAAACAATATGTTGCTGCTTGCTCTGTCTGTGCCCGCAGTAAATCGTCCCATCGCGCTCCAGCTGGCTTACTCCGCCCACTGCCTATTCCACACCGTCCCTGGTCTCACATCGCGGTGGATTTCGTTACCGGTCTGCCTCCTTCTGACGGTAATACAGTCATTCTGTCCATTGTGGACCGCTTTTCGAAATCTGTACATTTCGTCCCTTTACCCAAGTTACCCTCTGCCTATGAGACTGCAAACTTGCTCGTTCAGCATGTCTTCAAACTGCATGGCATTCCTCAGGATATTGTGTCAGACAGAGGCCCACAGTTCTCCTCCCAGGTGTGGAGAGTTTTTTGTCGTGCTGTTGGTGCAACAGCCAGCTTGTCTTCAGGATATCATCCACAGACGAACGGCCAAACAGAGCGAGCAAATCAGGACCTGGAGGCAGCCCTTCGATGTGTCACCGCTCACAATCCGACTTCCTGGTCTATCCACCTCCCTTGGATTGAATATTCCCACAACTCCATGGTTTCCTCCGCAACCGGTATGTCCCCGTTTATGGCTGCTAATGGCTTTCAACCTCCTCTTTTTCCAAGCCAGGAGAGTCATGTTGCAGTTCCATCCATCCAAGGGCATCTACAGCGAGCTCGGCGGATTTGGCATGAAGTTCGAGCAGCTCTGTCTCGTACCGCTGCAAGGAATCAGAGGCTTGCTGACCGCCACCGCACTCCAGCGCCAGACTACAAGCCTGGCCAAAGAGTATGGCTATCATCTCGTGATCTTCCCCTGCAGACTGAGTCGAAGAAACTGTCTCCCCGGTTTGTTGGTCCGTACGAGATTGAGAGAGTCATTAATCCTATGGTTGTAAAGCTCAAGTTGCCTCCTTCGTTGAGAGTTCATCCTGCATTCCATGTATCTCTGCTGAAGCCAGTTGCCACGAGTCCTCTCAACCCTCCGGCCGAGCCCCCGCCACCCCCCCGGGTGGTGGACGATTATCCTGCCTTTACGGTTCGGCGGCTGCTGGATGTTCGGAGGCGGGGTCGTGGCTTCCAGTACTTGGTGGACTGGGAGGGTTACGGTCCGGAGGACCGCTCCTGGGTTTCCCGGTCCCTCATCTTGGACCCTGCTCTCCTCCGGGACTTCTATGCTGGGCATCCCACTAAGCCGGGTCGGCCGCCAGGAGGCGTCCCTTGAGGGGGGGGGTACTGTTAGGGTTTGTTCTGTTTCCCTCCCCCTTGTGTTTTTTTTCTTTTTTTTGTTTCTCTGCAGGGCTGAGTGACGGGGGCGTGGCTGAGACCTGCAGCAACGAGGCACACCTGATCCTGGTTGATGAGCCTGATATATAAGCTCTGTTCAGTCCTCTCCATGCTGCCAGAAAATTCCGTCACGCTCGGTACTGTTGGAGCTGTTTTGTTTGAACACTGAGGATTTTTTGATACTTACCTGTTACCTCCTGTGCTCAGGATATCTTCTGTGCCTCACTGCCTGCTCCTGCTCCGTCTGCTCCCAGCCAGCCTCCGTCACCTCAGCCACTTCGTTTTTTTGTAAAAATAAATTCTCAAAGCTTTCCTGTCTCCGTCTCCGCTTTGGGGTCCGACTTGAAACCCTAACAACGTGTACCCCTAGGGTTATGCAAAGGCGCTACAGGGGGGACTTTAGGGAGAGAGTGGAAAAATAACAAATGAAGTGTCAGTCTTTGTCCCCCCCCAGGCATGAGATGACTGGAAATAATAAAAACTATAAATAATAAAAAAATCTATTCAGTAGCCACTAAATCTAATTTTTTAACCTATGTGGGGTCGCCTGCAATTTCTGAAAAATTTAATTCGTTTTTTGTAATTATTATTATTATTTATTATTAAAAAAACAACACAATCTTAAACAACTGTATTTCTATACTTTTACTTTGTGAATATAGTTAAACTAAAATGCAGTAAAAATAAATACATATCTGAGCTCAAACATGATTGAAAACTATCAAAATAGGGTCACGATCCAAAAAAGGTTGTTCACCACTGCATTAAATACTGTTTCTTTCCACTTATTTACCAAGTTAGATTCTTTAAAATGTGTGTTATCACTCGTTCATTTCATCATTATGCTATACTGTTTTTTTAAAATAGTTTTCTATGCAAAATGTTGTAGTTGAACAAAGGGGGTACTAGGATTCAGAAATAAGAGAAAGGGGGGTACTTGAGCCAAAAAATTGTTCTCACACTTTTTACTTTTTTGGGACATGAAAATAGAGGCTCTACTTTTTGTCATCAGAATATGTGTTAAACTAAAGCTACAGAATACACAAACCTTTACAAAAATTATAAAGTACAATTGAATATGCCACAAAACCAAGAAATATACAAAACTTTACTCAATGAAAAATGTTTTGGTGTGACTGTGTAGCTACAAGTCTACAGCCCTATGAACTACACGGCCAGTATAAAAGCATCAGATTTCAAAAATAATGTAAAAACTGTTTATTTTAATTAGGGGGTATAATATTTCTATTGCTAAAATTGTCAAACAATGTGTTTTTAAGCAGCATGACTTGTATTTTAATGTAAAATAAGATTACTATACTGTAATATTTATTTAATTTGTGTTTACAAGGAGATTGTTTTGGGGGGACGCACGACCCCTTCATCCCTCACCATGATTTGCGCCCTCGTCCCCTTTGTCCAATTACAACATTTTGCCCAGAATACTGTGAAAAAACAACAATAGAGCACAATGATGGAATGAAAGAGGAATGAAAATTCATGGAGCTAACAGATTTAAACACAAATTTGACATAAATTGTTCATTGAGAGATTACTAAAAAAAGTGGGCAGTGCAATACCAATTCCCTTACGTTGGAATTCTGTGAAAAATCTGAATTCCGAATTTAAAGTCAAAAAAATATCAGATTTTTCATGTTAAAGTCAGACTTCTCATTTTAAAGTTGGAATTCTGAGAAAAATGTCAGAATTCTAGATTTAAAGTCAGAATTCTTGAGGAAAAAAGTTATTATACTATGATTTTCATGGTCTGATCAAACTTAATAACTCAGTTCAAAACAGCAAGTATTTTTATAAACATTTTTTTTATTAATTTGTTCTTTCATCTTTTTGTTAATAAAACTTTCTTCCTGCATTCAAACGAGAAAAGAATAGAAAGAGCGGAGAGAGGAACGTTTTAAATCATCATGGGGGGGGGGGGGGGGGGGGGGGGGGGATTTTGAGTCAAACTTGAGGTTTATATTGTTCTAATGTTTGGTCTTCCTGGTAAACCACTGGCGGCTTCTTTTCCATAGAGGTTTCTTTTTAGCGTGGCTAAACCGCTCTTCTTCTATTTCCACATCTTTGGCTTTCAGTTGGTTCTGTGCTTCTACCAGGGCGTTCTCCAGCAGGGTCACCTTTTCTTTCACCTGCTCCTCCAGACTGCAGTAGGCCTGCTCCTTTGACTTCACCACTTCTAACATGTTGGCGTTCACCTCCAACAGTTGCTCGTGTTGATCACTTTGATTTTTGAATTTATCCTGCGCCTGCCTGAGATCGGCCCTCAGAACGTCGTTTTCAATTTTCTGCTCATGGAATTCCTTTGTGGAAACATCCAGAGCCAGTTTGAGTTGGGCCAGGTCCTTCTCTTGTAATTCAAACAGGTACGTGGCAAAGAATTTCTTTTTTCTCCTCTTTGCACATGTGATACACCCTGGTGGTGTTTGGTCAGGTACCAGTGTGCAACCTGGTTCACAGGGACTCACTGGTACGGTGGCTGGTGGATGGTTCACCTGTTCATCATCACCCTTGTCTCCAGGAGACGATGGTTGGCCTCCCTTCATCTTCTGCGTCTTAACCTTCTTCCTACGAGGTGGCTTTAGCAGGTAGAATGACGCCCCATTGAATTTGTTAAATAAGGGCTCAGAATCCACAAAGTCACTAAAAGTAACGTCCATCGCTGGTTTTTGATCCGTCATCAACGTTTCAAGAAACAAAAGCAAGAGAATGTTCAACAAGTGTGTAGTTTTTAGAGCTGTGAGCTTTGAGCTGTGTGTGCTACTCTAGAAGAATCTAGGCACTTTCAAGTCATTTTGCTTTCATCTCCTGTGTTTGTTTTCATTTCTGTTGTCATGGTTACAATCAACACAACATTCTAAATCATGATTTGCTGCTGCTTTGTTAACAAACAATAAAATAATGAAATTAAATCATTCTAAACAGGGTTGAGAACCCCCCCCCACCCGAGAAAAAATAAATAAATAAAAAAAAACTGAGGTGAATTAAAAGCCAAGGATTTAAAGTGGATTTAAAGCAGGATTTGAAAGTCTTCAGTGCGGGGGCCGGTTAAATGTTACTTTACAGCAGGGTTTCTCAAATGGGGGTACGTGTACCCCTAGGGTTACGCAAAGGCACTACAGGGGGGACTTTAGGGAGAGAGTGGAAAAATAACAAATAAAATGTCAGTCTTTGTCCCCCCCCAGGCATGAGATGACTGGAAATCATAAAAACTATAAATAATAAAAAAATATATTCAGTAGCCACTAAATCTATTTTTTTAACCTATGTGGGGTCGCCTGCAATTTCTGAAAAATTTAATTAGTTTTTTGTAATTATTATTATTATTTATTATTAAAAAAACAACACAATCTTAAACAACTGTATTTCTATATTTTTACTTTGTGAATATAGTTAAACTAAAATGCAGTAAAAATAAATACATATCTGAGCTCAAACATGATTGAAAACTATCAAAATAGGGTCACGATCCAAAAAAGGTTGTTCACCACTGCATTAAATACTGTTTCTTTCCACTTATTTACCAAGTTAGATTCTTTAAAATGTGTGTTATCACTCGTTCATTTCATCATTATGCTATACTGTTTTTTTAAAATAGTTTTCTATGCAAAATGTTGTAGTTGAACAAAGGGGGTACTAGGATTCAGAAATAAGAGAAAGGGGGTACTTGAACCAAAAAATTGTTCTCACACTTTTTACTTTTTTGGGACATGAAAATAGAGGCTCTACTTTTTGTCATCAGAATATGTGTTAAACTAAAGCTACAGAATACACAAACCTTTACAAAAATTATAAAATACAATTGAATATGCCACAAAACCAAGAAATATACAAAACTTTACTCAATGAAAAATGTTTTGGTGTGACTGTGTAGCTACAAGTCTACAGCCCTATGAACTACACGGCCAGTATAAAAGCATCAGATTTCAAAAATAATGTAAAAACTGTTTATTTTAATTAGGGGGTATAATATTTCAATTGCTAAAATTGTCAAACAATGTGTTTTTAAGCAGCATGACTTGTATTTTAATGTAAAATAAGATTACTATACTGTAATATTTATTTAATTTGTGTTTACAAGGAGATTGTTTTGGGGGACGCATGACCCCTTCATCCCTCACCATGATTTGCGCCCTCGTCCCCTTTGTCCAATTACAACATTTTGCCCAGAATACTGTGAAAAAACAACAATAGAGCACAATGATGGAATGAAAGAGGAATGAAAATTCATGGAGCTAACAGATTTAAACACAAATTTGACATAAATTGTTCATTGAGAGATTACTAAAAAAAGTGGGCAGTGCAATACCAATTCCCTTACGTTGGAATTCTGTGAAAAATTTGAATTCCGAATTTAAACTAAAAAAAATATCAGATTTTTCATGTTAAAGTCAGACTTCTCACTTTAAAGTTGGAATTCTGAGAAAAATGTCAGAATTCTAGATTTAAAGTCAGAATTCTTGAGGAAAAAAGTTATTATACTATGATTTTCATGGTCTGATCAAACTTAATAACTCAGTTCAAAACAGCAATTATTTTTATAAACATTTTGTTTATTCATTTGTTCTTTCATCTTTTTGTTAATAAAACTTTTTTCCTGCATTCAAACGAAAAAAGAATAGAAAGAGCGGAGAGAGGAACGTTTTAAATCATCATGGGGGGGTTAGAGATTTAGAGTCAAACTTGAGGTTTATATTGTTCTAATGTTTGGTCTTCCTGGTAAACCACTGGCGGCTTCTTTTCCATAGAGGTTTCTTTTTAGCGTGGCTGAACCGCTCTTCTTCTATTTCCACATCTTTGGCTTTCAGTTGGTTCTGTGCTTCTACCAGGGCGTTCTCCAGCAGGGTCACCTTTGCTTTCACCTGCTCCTCCAGACTGCAGTAGGCCGGCTCCTTTGACTTCACCACTTCTAACATGTTGGCGTTCACCTCCAACAGTTGCTCGTGTTGATCACTTTGATTTTTGAATTTATCCTGCGCCTGCCTGAGATCGGCCCTCAGAACGTCGTTTTCAATTTTCTGCTCATGGAATTCCTTTGTGGAAACATCCAGAGCCAGTTTGAGTTGGGCCAGGT
This sequence comes from Gouania willdenowi, assembly GCF_900634775.1. Lineage (NCBI taxonomy): Eukaryota > Metazoa > Chordata > Actinopteri > Blenniiformes > Gobiesocidae > Gouania > Gouania willdenowi. Next base: position 15,525,132 of record NC_041053.1, read on the forward strand.
CCTTCTCTTGTAATTCAAACAGGTACGTGGCAAAGAATTTCTTTTTTCTCCTCTTTGCACATGTGATACACCCTGGTGGTGCTTGGTCAGGTACCAGTGTGCAGCCTGGTTCACAGGGACTCACTGGTACGGTGGCTGGTGGATGGTTCACCTGTTCATCATCACCCTTGTCTCCAGGAGACGATGGTTGGCCTCCCTTCATCTTCTGCGTCTTAACCTTCTTCCTACGAGGTGGCTTTAGCAGGTGGAATGACGCCCCTTTGAATTTGTTAAATAAGGGCTCAGAATCCCCAAAGTCACTAAAAGTAACGTCCATCGCTGGTTTTTGATCCGTCGTCAACGTTTCAAGAAACAAAAGCAAGAGAATGTTCAACAAGAGTGTAGTTTTTAGAGCTGTGAGCTTTGAGCTGTGTGTGCTACTCTAGAAGAATCTAGGCACTTTCAAGTCATTTTGCTTTCATCTCCTGTGTTTGTTTTCATTTCCGTTGTCATGGTTACAATCAACACAACATTCTAAATGATGATTTGCTGCTGCTTTGTTAACAAACAATAAAATAATGAAATTAAATAATTCTAAACAGGGTTGAGAACCCCCCCCCCACCCGAGAAAAAATAAATAAATAAAAAAAAACTCAGGTGAATTAAAAGCCAAGGATTTAAAGTGGATTTAAAGCAGGATTTGAAAGTCTTCAGTGCGGTGGCCGGTTAAATGTTACTTTACAGCAGGGTTTCTCAAATGGGGGTACGTGTACCCCTAGGGTTACACAAAGGCACTACAGGGGGGACTTTAGGGAGAGAGTGGAAAAATAACAAATAAAATGTCAGTCTTTGTCCCCCCCCAGGCATGAGATGACTGGAAATAATAAAAACGATAAATAATAAAAAAAATCTATTCAGTAGCCACTAAATCTATTTTTTTAACCTATGTGGGGTCACCTGCAATTTCTGAAAAATTTAATTTGTTTTTTGTAATTATTATTATTATTTATTATTAAAAAAACAACACAATCTTAAACAACTGTATTTCTATACTTTTACTTTGTGAATATAGTTAAACTAAAATGCAGTAAAAATAAATACATATCTGAGCTCAAACATGATTGAAAACTATCAAAATAGGGTCACGATCCAAAAAAGGTTGTTCACCACTGCATTAAATACTGTTTCTTTCCACTTATTTACCAAGTTAGATTCTTTAAAATGTGTGTTATCACTCGTTCATTTCATCATTATGCTATACTGTTTTTTTAAAATAGTTTTCTATGCAAAATGTTGTAGTTGAACAAAGGGGGTACGAGGATTCAGAAATAAGAGAAAGGGGGTACTTGAACCAAAAAATTGTTCTCACACTTTTTACTTTTTTGGGACATGAAAATAGAGGCTCTACTTTTTGTCATCAGAATATGTGTTAAACTAAAGCTACAGAATACACAAACCTTTACAAAAATTATAAAATACAATTGAATATGCCACAAAACCAAGAAATATACAAAACTTTACTCAATGAAAAATGTTTTGGTGTGACTGTGTAGCTACAAGTCTACAGCCCTATGAACTACACGGCCAGTATAAAAGCATCAGATTTCAAAAATAATGTAAAAACTGTTTATTTTAATTAGGGGGTATAATATTTCAATTGCTAAAATTGTCAAACAATGTGTTTTTAAGCAGCATGACTTGTATTTTAATGTAAAATAAGATTACTATACTGTAATATTTATTTAATTTGTGTTTACAAGGAGATTGTTTTGGGGGGACGCACGACCCCTTCATCCCTCACCATGATTTGCGCCCTCGTCCCCTTTGTCCAATTACAACATTTTGCCCAGAATACTGTGAAAAAACAACAATAGAGCACAATGATGGAATGAAAGAGGAATGAAAATTCATGGAGCTAACAGATTTAAACACAAATTTGTCATAAATTGTTCATTGAGAGATTACTAAAAAAAGTGGGCAGTGCAATACCAATTCCCTTACGTTGGAATTCTGTGGAAAATCTGAATTCCGAATTTACAGTCAAAAAAATATCAGATTTTTCATGTTAAAGTCAGACTTCTCACTTTAAAGTTGGAATTCTGAGAAAAATGTCAGAATTCTAGATTTAAAGTCAGAATTCTTGAGGAAAAAAGTTATTATACTATGATTTTCATGGTCTGATCAAACTTAATAACTCAGTTCAAAAAAGCAAGTATTTTTTAAACATTTTGTTTATTCAGTTGTTCTTTCATCTTTTTGTTAATAAAACTTTCTTCCTGCATTCAAACGAGAAAAGAATAGAAAGAGCGGAGAGAGGAACGTTTTAAATCATCATGGGGGGGGGTTAGAGATTTAGAGTCAAACTTGAGGTTTATATTGTTCTAATGTTTGGTCTTCCTGGTAAACCACTGGCGGCTTCTTTTCCATAGAGGTTTCTTTTTAGCGTGGCTGAACCGCTCTTCTTCTATTTCCACATCTTTGGCTTTCAGTTGGTTCTGTGCTTCTACCAGGGCGTTCTCCAGCAGGGTCACCTTTGCTTTCACCTGCTCCTCCAGACTGCAGTAGGCCTGCTCCTTTGACTTCACCACTTCTAACATGTTGGCGTTCACCTCCAACAGTTGCTCGTGTTGATCACTTTGATTTTTGAATTTATCCTGCGCTTGCCTGAGATCGGCCCTCAGAACGTCGTTTTCAATTTTCTGCTCATGGAATTCCTTTGTGGAAACATCCAGAGCCAGTTTGAGTTGGGCCAGGTCCTTCTCTTGTAATTCAAACAGGTACGTGGCAAAGAATTTCTTTTTTCTCCTCTTTGCACATGTGATACACCCTGGTGGTGCTTGGTCAGGTACCAGTGTGCAGCCTGGTTCACAGGGACTCACTGGTACGGTGGCTGGTGGATGGTTCACCTGTTCATCATCACCCTTGTCTCCAGGAGACGATGGTTGGCCTCCCTTCATCTTCTGCGTCTTAACCTTCTTCCTACGAGGTGGCTTTAGCAGGTGGAATGACGCCCCTTTGAATTTGTTAAATAAGGGCTCAGAATCCCCAAAGTCACTAAAAGTAACGTCCATCGCTGGTTTTTGATCCGTCGTCAACGTTTCAAGAAACAAAAGCAAGAGAATGTTCAACAAGAGTGTAGTTTTTAGAGCTGTGAGCTTTGAGCTGTGTGTGCTACTCTAGAAGAATCTAGGCACTTTCAAGTCATTTTGCTTTCATCTCCTGTGTTTGTTTTCATTTCCGTTGTCATGGTTACAATCAACACAACATTCTAAATGATGATTTGCTGCTGCTTTGTTAACAAACAATAAAATAATGAAATTAAATAATTCTAAACAGGGTTGAGAACCCCCCCCCACCCGAGAAAAAATAAATAAATAAAAAAAAACTCAGGTGAATTATAAGCCAAGGATTTAAAGTGGATTTAAAGCAGGATTTGAAAGTCTTCAGTGCGGGGGCCGGTTAAATGTTACTTTACAGCAGGGTTTCTCAAATGGGGGTACGTGTACCCCTAGGGTTACGCAAAGGCACTACAGGGGGGACTTTAGGGAGAGAGTGGAAAAATAACAAATAAAATGTCAGTCTTTGTCCCCCCCCAGGCATGAGATGACTGGAAATAATAAAAATGATAAATAATAAAAAAAATCTATTCAGTAGCCACTAAATCTATTTTTTTAACCTATGTGGGGTCACCTGCAATTTCTGAAAAATTTAATTCGTTTTTTGTAATTATTATTATTATTTATTATTAAAAAAACAACACAATCTTAAACAACTGTATTTCTATACTTTTACTTTGTGAATATAGTTAAACTAAAATGCAGTAAAAATAAATACATATCTGAGCTCAAACATGATTGAAAACTATCAAAATAGGGTCACGATCCAAAAAAGGTTGTTCACCACTGCATTAAATACTGTTTCTTTCCACTTATTTACCAAGTTAGATTCTTTAAAATGTGTGTTATCACTCGTTCATTTCATCATTATGCTATACTGTTTTTTTAAAATAGTTTTCGATGCAAAATGTTGTAGTTGAACAAAGGGGGTACTAGGATTCAGAAATAAGAGAAAGGGGGTACTTGAACCAAAAAATTGTTCTCACACTTTTTACTTTTTTGGGACATGAAAATAGAGGCTCTACTTTTTGTCATCAGAATATGTGTTAAACTAAAGCTACAGAATACACAAACCTTTACAAAAATTATAAAATACAATTGAATATGCCACAAAACCAAGAAATATACAAAACTTTACTCAATGAAAAATGTTTTGGTGTGACTGTGTAGCTACAAGTCTACAGCCCTATGAACTACACGGCCAGTATAAAAGCATCAGATTTCAAAAATAATGTAAAAACTGTTTATTTTAATTAGGGGGTATAATATTTCAATTGCTAAAATTGTCAAACAATGTGTTTTTAAGCAGCATGACTTGTATTTTAATGTAAAATAAGATTACTATACTGTAATATTTATTTAATTTGTGTTTACAAGGAGATTGTTTTGGGGGACGCACGACCCCTTCATCCCTCACCATGATTTGCGCCCTCGTCCCCTTTGTCCAATTACAACATTTTGCCCAGAATACTGTGAAAAAACAACAATAGAGCACAATGATGGAATGAAAGAGGAATGAAAATTCATGGAGCTAACAGATTTAAACACAAATTTGACATAAATTGTTCATTGAGAGATTACTAAAAAAAGTGGGCAGTGCAATACCAATTCCCTTACGTTGGAATTCTGTGGAAAATCTGAATTTCGAATTTACAGTCAAAAAAATATCAGATTTTTCATGTTAAAGTCAGACTTCTCACTTTAAAGTTGGAATTCTGAGAAAAATGTCAGAATTCTAGATTTAAAGTCAGAATTCTTGAGGAAAAAAGTTATTATACTATGATTTTCATGGTCTGATCAAACTTAATAACTCAGTTCAAAACAGCAAGTATTTTTATAAACATTTTGTTTATTCATTTGTTCTTTCATCTTTTTGTTAATAAAACTTTCTTCCTGCATTCAAACGAGAAAAGAATAGAAAGAGCGGAGAGAGGAACGTTTTAAATCATCATGGGGGGGGGTGGGGGGGGGGTAGAGATTTAGAGTCAAACTTGAGGTTTATATTGTTCTAATGTTTGGTCTTCCTGGTAAACCACTGGCGGCTTCTTTTCCATAGAGGTTTCTTTTTAGCGTGGCTGAACCGCTCTTCTTCTATTTCCACATCTTTGGCTTTCAGTTGGTTCTGTGCTTCTACCAGGGCGTTCTCCAGCAGGGTCACCTTTGCTTTCACCTGCTCCTCCAGACTGCAGTAGGCCTGCTCCTTTGACTTCACCACTTCTAACATGTTGGCGTTCACCTCCAACAGTTGCTCGTGTTGATCACTTTGATTTTTGAATTTATCCTGCGCTTGCCTGAGATCGGCCCTCAGAACATCGTTTTCAATTTTCTGCTCATGGAATTCCTTTGTGGAAACATCCAGAGCCAGTTTGAGTTGGGCCAGGTCCTTCTCTTGTAATTCAAACAGGTACGTGGCAAAGAATTTCTTTTTTCTCCTCTTTGCACATGTGATACACCCTGGTGGTGCTTGGTCAGGTACCAGTGTGCAGCCTGGTTCACAGGGACTCACTGGTACGGTGGCTGGTGGATGGTTCACCTGTTCATCATCACCCTTGTCTCCAGGAGACGATGGTTGGCCTCCCTTCATCTTCTGCGTCTTAACCTTCTTCCTACGAGGTGGCTTTAGCAGGTGGAATGACGCCCCTTTGAATTTGTTAAATAAGGGCTCAGAATCCCCAAAGTCACTAAAAGTAACGTCCATCGCTGGTTTTTGATCCGTCGTCAACGTTTCAAGAAACAAAAGCAAGAGAATGTTCAACAAGAGTGTAGTTTTTAGAACTGTGAGCTTTGAGCTGTGTGTGCTACTCTAGAAGAATCTAGGCACTTTCAAGTCATTTTGCTTTCATCTCCTGTGTTTGTTTTCATTTCTGTTGTCATGGTTACAATCAACACAACATTCTAAATGATGATTTGCTGCTGCTTTGTTAACAAACAATAAAATAATGAAATTAAATAATTCTAAACAGGGTTGAGAACCCCCCCCCCACCCGAGAAAAAATAAATAAATAAAAAAAAAACTCAGGTGAATTAAAAGCCAAGGATTTAAAGTGGATTTAAAGCAGGATTTGAAAGTCTTCAGTGCGGTGGCCGGTTAAATGTTACTTTACAGCAGGGTTTCTCAAATGGGGGTACGTGTACCCCTAGGGTTACGCAAAGGCACTACAGGGGGGACTTTAGGGAGAGAGTGGAAAAATAACAAATAAAATGTCAGTCTTTGTCCCCCCCCAGGCATGAGATGACTGGAAATAATAAAAACGATAAATAATAAAAAAAATCTATTCAGTAGCCACTAAATCTATTTTTTTAACCTATGTGGGGTCACCTGCAATTTCTGAAAAATTTAATTCGTTTTTGTAATTATTATATATTATTATTAAAAAAACAACACAATCTTAAACAACTGTATTTCTATAC
>NC_041053.1:16485216-16680573 GCF_900634775.1 Gouania willdenowi
CTCTCTGTCCAGCTGCTTATCAACCAACAGAGAATAATAATTCTTGTAGTTGGTTTCAAGTTTAAAAGGCGAGTCATTTTTGATGTGCACATCCACCTCACCGTTTCTTCCACCGTCTCTATCTAAGACTGACACGAGCGCTACGGCGGTGCCTAAAGCAGCATCCTCTCTCACTGTGTTGTGCAGTGACGTCACAGTGATTTCAGGCGCGTTATCATTCACATCGACCACCTCCACCAGCACCTTGCAGTGAGCAGACATGGGCGGCTGGCCTTTATCACTGGCTTCTACTCGTATATCAAAAGCCTTCCGCTGCTCATAGTCGATATTTCCCTTTATTTTAATAACGCCTGTTTGATGGTCGATTTGAAAAATATCCAGAACGTGATTTTGATCTTTGCTTCTGAGGGAATAGACGACGTCACTGTTCAGGCCTTCATCTGCATCAGTAGCGTTCACTGTGATCACATCAGTGCCGATAGGTGTGTTTTCTGGAATTTTTGTCTTATATAGAGATTCACTGAAAACAGGGATATTATCATTAATGTCTAATATGGTAATCACAAGCTGAGAGGTGCCAGTTTTGGGAGGATTCCCTCCATCAATGGCGGTTAGAGTCATTGTGATGACAGGCGTCCTCTCTCGGTCTAATGCTGTCTGCAGCACTAACTCAGGCGACACTGTGTCTGCTGCTTTGTGCACTGACAAAGAAAAATGATCATTATGGTTTAATTTGTACGTGTGAATCCCATTTTTCCCTACGTCTGCATCACTGGCTTCAGATAACACGAATTTCACTCCAGGCAATGTGCTTTCAGCAATATGTAAATGTTGGACTTCAGTGGGAAAGAGCGGAGCATTGTCATTTTCATCTAAAATGATTACATCAACGCGGTAAAGCTTCAGAGGGTTGTTTATGACGGCTTCAACACTTACAGAGCACTGAGGTTCCTCCGGACAGAGCATCTCTCTGTCTATTCTATCACTAACATACAGCACACCCGTCCGACGATTCACCTCCAGGAATGTTTTCTTTGATCCCATCACAAGCTGAAACATACGGGATTCCAGCTCCTGTGTGTTGATGTTGAGATCCTTGGCAATATTTCCAATTTGGGTCCCCTTATTCACCTCCTCTGATACGGAGTAGGAGAGCTGCCCTGATGCCATTTCCCAGTAAGAATAAAAAACATAAATGCACATATGTGCCCAAAGATGGCTCCATCCAAAAGGAAAAAACATCTCTACATAGATCCCAGTCAGGTATTCAATCCACTATGTAATAATTCATTCAATTTCAGATGGTTTCATCTGCGGTGTGTTTCTCCACCGCCTTCCAAGCCTTTTGAACAAAGACATTAAAAAAAAAAAAAAACCAGCACAAGGACTGTGGACAGGAGGGGCTTGTCAATGGTGAAGAGGAAGGTGTCCTCTGATGGATCAACAGCGACGCTACGTGGTGAAAAAGGCTTATTACACATTACACAACACGCACCAACCACCGTTCATGGCTCCATTAATTAAACGGTATTAATTCAATAATCGCCCGTTCAAAGCTGAGTTCACATTTCAGAGCTGCGTTAATCCTTCAGCACCTCGGACAGCAGCCACGCTGTGTCCAGCAATACTGCCACTCTGTGTAAGAGTCACTAATATTAGTCTACTGAACACACACACACACACACACACACACACACACACACACACACACACGCACACACACACACACACACACACACACACACACACACACACGCACACACACACACACACACACACACACACACACACACACACACACACTCTCTGTGTTAAATCACATATTTGTTTTTGATTATAGGCTATGTAACCGAAACCTTTTTTATTCATTTAATCTAATGAACGTTTTTACTATCATTAGATAGCTACTATTAATGATATCACTATTATTACTTATTTATTTTAGTATAAAATATTTACTGTTTTGAGCAACTGTTAAATGTATACTGTGTGTGTGTATGTGTGTGTCTATCTATATTTTGTTGTATTTATTATTTTTGAAATATTGAATTTTTGTATTGTCTGCTCTGCTGTACCTGTCATTTTATGTAAGTTGAGGACCCCCTCGAAAACGAGATGTTCCATCTCAAGGGGCATATCCTCCAATAAATAAATAAATAAATAAATATTGAGCTTTTTGCATGGCAAGCAGTGTCCAGGTTTTTGATTGAACCTAGTTTAATTTAAAACAATGGCATTGTACTTCTTTACATAATAAAACAATATTTTTTGTTATCATTGAGGAAAATAAATATGGTCTAATTTAAAAAAAAAAAAAAAAAAAAAAAATCTACTTTGTCTTTACATGCTGCATGTCGAAGGCCGACACTCCAAGAAGTGCAATCTTTTAAAGTCAGCAAACTTTATATTAATTCGATAATTGCATTAATAACAGGAGTTTTTATTTATTGTTTGGACATATCTAAAATAGGTAAAGCAGTACAATAAAATAAAACTGACAAAAATATGTTGAAGAGTAAATTATGCATTTCCGCGAGTAGCATTAATAACTGGAACCAAATGTTGCTGAAATATTGGTTTTGATGTGCCATTCACTACACCAGACATTCACCCCCAGCTTCTGAACATTCCTGTTTATAATCCTTGGATTAAACTCGAGACTCATGAATTGTCCCATTTCTATTCTGGAAACATAATTTGATTTGAAAGAATTAATATCATCCAACAGCTACGATCCTTTTAGCCCCACATGCAATAATAATAATGGCTCGGCAAAGAATGAAGGCAGTGATTAATTTCCTATGTAGATGCGATAATTGCAGGTATATGACGTATGGTGCAGGATTTGCATATCAGCAACTTTACCCCCACATACAAAGAGCGCCTGTCACATCGGAACCAGCTGTCACGGTGCTTGTATGATTTGTAGGTCACAGTGCATCAACTCAACAGCAAAGGCCCTCCTTTTAAAACAAAGTTTGAATAACTTGAAAAAAGTTATCTATGAAGGGTCAAGCAAATGTATTCAGCTAACTGAGAAAACAATCAGTAATATTTACCATTAATCAAGCAGGAAATGATTGTGATGTTGGTTTATAGTTGTGTGCATGTATTAAACTAACTTACCCTCAGGCTCAGATATAATGAATATTTGATTATAGGCATTAACTGTAGTTTACAAAAATACACAGTGTTTATCTCAGTGAACATGTAGGACACATGTGGTAGTGGTTGGGTACATGTGTTGCTCCTCTGTATGTAGCGTGCCCATCACATTGTATACGTAGGGTGGAAATGTGGGCAGTGGCACCTGGGGAGAAGTTTTAAAAAGGACACAGTGTGGCGCTTGATGTGGGTGAGCGAGGTCGAGGCGGAAGCAGCAGCTTTCTAGGCGTGTTCATGCCATCATTTAACAACTACTGCCACATGTACAGCCACTAAATTAGTCCATAAATCACCTCTGTCTCATGGTTTTATGATTTTTCTATGCAGAGCCCTTTGTTGTGTCCAAGGGTGTTTACTGTACTATTTGTGTGTGTGTGTGTGTGTGTGTGTGTGTGAATGGGGGAAGGGTGTGATCTGAACATGCTTGAAGGCGAGTCCTCCCCCTCCTTCTTCTCCTCTTCCTCTGCACAGCTCTCCTATCTCCATAGCAACGCCGTCTTGAGCACAGACATGGATGCATATGTGCACAAACGCTCACTCACACACACACTCAAACAGAAGTCCGTGGGTGTTTTTTTTTTTTAATCAAAGCATTTGATCATCTAAAGTCACATACAAGCATCACCAATTTCACATTTATTGTATTACAGCATTTCTAATCATGCGTGTCATCTTAATCACACCAAAAAAAAAAAAAATTAAAAAATGTCTGATCTTGTAGTAATAGACAGAAAGTACAAATTCATTTTCTGCAAAACACAAACTTATGTACAAATGGGCAGGGCAGGCTGTAGCTGTATAGCAGGGCAACTCATACATTGGTAATGCAGCACTGCAGAAGCACATTCATGCTGACAGCACTTTACCAGCTTCCCTTACTTCCCCCCACAGCCCTGCAGAGAGCCTGACCTTTGCATTCAGCCATGCACAACCAACTCAATTCTCCCTGGACCAGGGCTCTGGAGACCCCTCCATCTTTCTACAGAACACACACTACATCCTGTTTAAAGTGATAAGATAATGATGTCACTGCGATACAGTTTTAGCAGGAAAAACTGCTCACCACGACACCTTTCACATCATTTATACATAGACTTTAATACCTTATTTTACAACGTTACGTATTTGTGTGAAGCCTATCACAACTGACACAATATTAGTTAGCTTGACGCCCTACACAACTAATGATCATGAGAGAATCAACCGCAAAATATGACCTTACATGAATGCAACAAAACATCAATGATTGTCTTTTTTAAACAAAAGATGATAAGCAGGTGGGAAAATGATAGCATGACATTTCATGACAGTATTATAAGTTACATTATAGTTACATTGTCACATACAGTATTTCTGCTCCAGTTACAGTCAGACTTTATGAGCTATGTCTAATAATCACCAAGGTCAAGTCCGAGTATAATATTCCAGGCATGTATAGTTATGATGGGGTAAAATGTGAGACTGCAGGGATGGATGAATCAATCTCCATATTTAATCCAACCGCCACTTAATCATTTATTCCCGAATCTGCGTTTCCCTCCACTGGTTTCTGGGGTAAGTAGGACAGGGGCGGATCTGTGGAAACATGAGCCGGAACAAGATGAAAATCAGGACACAGCAATATGGAGCTTGTCCAAACAGACACACACACACACACACACACAGCCACACACCACTGAGAGGCACATAAATTCAGTGGAACACTGTGATCACTCATTTGGAAAGCGATGGCATAATGCCTAAAAATCACATAATTAGTACTTAACTAAAGCAACAAGCAGCATGTCACTGCTGTGGTGTGTTTGTGCCAATTAGTGTCAAGAGATATCAATAATCAGGATTATATGGCAAGAGCCTGTTTGAACTATAAGTGGGTGTTATGGGAAAAATTCCATATCACAATTTTTTTTTCAGATCATTTAGACTATTTTAAAGTTATTTACTAATAAAACTAACCAATAAACCTACTTAAAATCACTGCCCTAAATGGAAAAAAGGAATAAAAGATCATTTAAGACAAGGACATTTTCAAATATATTTTTTAAAAATGTATGTAAGCAATTTATCAAACTGGTTCCAAGTACAACTAACATCAAACAAAAAGGCTTTTTACTTTAAAGTGGTGTAGCATTAGCAACACTTGCTACATAACGAGGCAGTTTTTTGGGTAACACACTCATGTTAATAAAATCCTACTTTAAACAGAGTTTTGAACGCCTCATTTCACACAGTTTGGACAATAATATCCTTTACAAGATAAAATGTTACTGCTTTGGTTACATTAGGCCTGGGTGATATGAACCAATATCCATATCTCTATTTTTTCCTCAAAATGGCTATAGGTGAAATAAACTCCTTTTATTTTTCTATTTTTTTTTTCAATAGTTTTACCAGAAAAACAATAATGGGTCAAAGTCAGTGGATAAAAATGCCACAAAGACCTTTTTATTAATCACTAGCAGCTCAATATCAACATTTTGTGTCACTTTTGACTTTTTCCTTTATTAAGGCTGAAATGTGTGATTACATTATGTATTGTTGCTTCTTTCAGGGCAGCTCTGAGTTGCTGAAAGTCATTTTCAAAGTAAATCACATTCAGTACACTGTCTCTTTAAGAATGTGTACATTTAATACATTTTGAACCATACAAGTTTAACAATAAAAGTTTATCAATAAAAGATTAATCCTGAAAGTATTTCAGGAAAAAAAAAACAAAAAAAAACAAACAATATTTTAACTAATCAAACTACTAAAACATTTCAGATGCACTGCAACGTGTTCTGGTGGTTTTATTCGCTGGCTGATGTTACAAAACGAATTATTGCACTATTGTTAAGTGAGAATTTTTTAAAAGATCAAATGTTATTCACAAAATGATGCCAAAAAAGAAACTCAGCTAGAACCACACATACACTGTTATAATCAATAAACAAACATGACCTAATGGGACTTTGAGTCACATCCTTGAAAACAAGAGTCAAAAGCAATGATATTGAAAACTATTTGGGTCATTTAGAATATCCTTGAGAGTGAAATGAGTTTATATGATAATATCATTGTCAGGACCTAATTGTACTTTGCTCCAGCAGAGCTTTATCATTGTACTTAGAGGTTTGGATTTTTTTAATACCACAGTTGTTATTGAAATCGCTATTGTTCTGAGGCTAGGGGATATGAAAGAATCAATTGAAATCTAATATAACAGTATATAGACTTTCATATATATATATATATATATATAATTGTTTTAATGCGAAAAACCTGAGGAGAAAAAAAAAAAAAAAAACAAATTATTTAAAAAGTGAAAAATTATTTTATTATTTTGTAGAAATAATCTATATTAAAGAGAAAGACACATAGTCGCACATCAGAAAGGAACATTCTCATAAGGCAGATTTTTATGATCACAAAATCATTTTTAGTTAGAAGTCCCAAATTTTCAAGAATTAAAAAAGAGAGAAAAAACAAGAAGCTAGGGTTTTTTTGTTTTTGTTTTTTAAACCAGAAACAAACAGATAGATTAATAACAACAACAACAACAATAACAACATGAATAATGTTAGTTAAATTTGTTTAAGTGTTGGGTAACCGTGTGGCATATTTATGTTCTATCTATCTATTTATCACAAACAATTTAAACAGTTAGTTTAAAGCTAACACAAATTATTAACAAAATTTGATGATGAATGATTTCATTTATTTTCATTCATTGATAGAGAAAGGATGAGTGAATTTTACACTTTTTTCTAATGGCTATATTGCCATGCTGTATTTTCTCGATACGTTTTATTTATTCTCATATACAGTATAGAAACCAACAAAAACAACAAATAATAATAATACTAATTTTGTTATTATTATTATTATTATTATTATTATAATAATAATAATAATAATAATAATAATAATAATGTACTTGTGTTCAGTGACTATGTGGCACATGTATGTTCTATATATCTATCTGTCTGTTATTGAAATTTGTGTAAAATATTTGTTATTTAAAACAAACATTAAATTAAGTTGAATTAATTAACAAATAATTTAACAAACAGTAAGTTTAAAGCTAACATAAATCATTGATGAACTTAGATGATGAATGATTTCATTTATTTTCATTCATTGATCAAGAAAGGATGAGTGAAGTTTACACTTCTTCTCACTACTTTTCAAATGCGATATTGCCATGTTGCATTTTCTCTATTAAACACTTTTTACTTATTCTCATATGTTAGATACCACCACCACCAACAACAGCAATAATAATAATAATAATAATAATAATAATAATAATAATAATAAGATTGTCTGTAAATAGGATAGCAGACACAAACATTCATGTTTAAGCTACTGTTAATGAGCTTTATAATGTCAGCTCAGCAGAGGTGCATCAGAGATCTAATTGGTCAGCAGGAGTTAGTGCAGCTGTAATGGGCAGTCTGATTGGCTCATGCATTGTGCCTAGCGATAAAGGCAGGTTTTGATGGATCTAAGGCTTCATAGGGAGTGCCCGGCATTGATTCACACTCTCTCCCATCCTGTATCCATGGTGACAGGATGCAGCATCTGCTACTGTCCCCCTTTCACTGAAACACCTGCACCACACTCCATCAGTATATGAACAAGGGCACGGATGACTAAAATAGGAACTAATCAATACATAACATCATCCTAGAATATTAATACAGACCAGTATCCACACACATGGTTTTCTCATGATAACTAAACCCACAGGTTGTTTTGTTCATTCTCTATCTGATTTATTATCTCCATGTCTTTAACCCACAAACTGAAATACCCTGGACTAAACTATTTTCGGAGGGATTAGGAATAAATCTCACTTCATATTCAGACATGGATAACCCAGATTTGTCAATCAGTTGCCTAGAGACAGAGCGTGTGCTGTTTGGCTTATAGAACACAGAATAGAAAGTGGAACAGGACCTGCTGCCCGTGGATCAATTCTGACACACAAACAACACCCGTCAATACGCTAAAATACAACGTCAACACATGGAAATGACTGAATCCATTGACACACAGACACACATCAGAAACAATAGGCATTCTTTACTTTTGCCACAAGAGGGAGATTCTTTTTTATTTAAACTATTTCTTTTGTTCTCTATTGCAGCTTCCACATGCACACAGTCACAAGCATGGCAGACAAGCCTTTTATTAGATCAACACTATCACACTCTAGAAAAAATCGTATCAATGATAGAGATACACATGCTGCTGGAGTGGCGACTATTTCCCTGCTGCTGGCGGATATTAAAACGCCTGCAGGCTCTGATGCAAAGGAGATTGGGTTCTCATCCAGTCAGTGGATATACATCTATACCTGCATATACTATGAAAATATATATCAAACATTCATATTTTTTGCATTTATTGCAATATAAAGAAGGACAAATACAAATAAAAAATAACATGGGCACCATGCATACATGCTATTTACCTGGCTATATCATTGTAGCATTGTGTAATGTCTATTTTTACTCTCCTATTAGTCATGCAGCATGGTACATGCAGGCACTGCAGGTTCAGACCTTTCTGTGACGGCATGGCCCATTTCTCTTACAGATGTAATAAATTATGAAGGAGTGGAGGCCTGCAAATATAGTCCGATGAGGGGGGAAAAAAAGGCTTCAAATATATTTTTAAAGTTGCCCCACTTTCCACTGGATTTGAATGTGAGCGCAACCTACCGACCATTTGGGCTCTGATGCTGCAGCACTCTGAAAATAGCAGGCACGAGCTTCAACTCGCATCAGCATCAAATGTAGAACATTGAAATGGCCCTCAGTCCCAGTGTGCCTCTAAAGCATCAGCAAGAGTGGGAAAAGCCACAGCAAGTATAGCAGCTTGTGTCAATGAGCAACATTATAAAGAGAAAGTCAGTGCATCTGCTGCACTGCTTTGTTTTTGTTTTTTCAATTGCAATATTTGAAATACGTACTTGGGTATTCGCAAGCTTGCATTTGCTAGTGAAGCGAATATAAAACAATAAAACAACAGTTTTTCAGGTTAAGTTATTTATGTGAATTTTATCGTTTATTTTATTTTGAAAAGCACACCACTCCTGCGCATGCTATCTACAGCAGCTTCACTTCCGCCCTCTCAGTGCAGTGACGGTGCTGATGACGGTAAGTTGTAACTCCGTGAAGGGGAGTTTATTTTAATATTTTTGACAACTGCGGTTGTATAATACCTCATATATGTTGTTAAGATTATGTTTTGTAATGTTATGGACCTGTTTTCAATTTAATTTGTGAGCTAACTTTGTGTTTTGGTACTTTTGAGAAGTCTGCTAATACCTGCAGTTAGCTAACTAGTGCCTCATTATCATGACGTCATTATCACGTTATATGTATTGAGCAGCTATTTTATTGTGCTGTTTGCTTCTGTAGGGAGCCACGTGTGCTGCTTTAATGAAGACACTAAAAAAAGATGTGCATTTTTGTGTCTATCACAGGTATGTTTTATTTTATTTTATACATGTAAAATTTGTGCATTTTACTCCATCCACTGACACCAAATATGATTGTATATAATTGTTATTGTATTGTGTTCAAACAACAATTGTTAATATACATTTTGGGGGGATCACAAAGTTATATTCCGTGTATTTAAAATCTCAGAGCAGTGACAGTGCTGATGAGGGGAGCCAGGTGTGCTGCTTTAATGAAGACACTAAAAAAAGATGTGCATTTTTGTGTCTATCACAGTAAAGTGATCGACTCCAAGCTGAGTCCTGTCTTCAATTAACGGGTGGCTGAAGAATTCGCAGCCGTTACACTAGCAATGCATAATTGTTTTATTTGTCTCTATGTCAGGGGTCTGCAACCTGTGGCTCTGGAGCCTCACGTGGCTCTTTGACTCTTTCGCAATGGATCCCTTGTCCCTATAGTTTAAAAAAAGTATTAAAATAATGAGTTGTTATTTTTTTTTTTACAGAGAGTATTGACTATTAATAATTACATTAACTTTAAATTAAATAATGATAAAACCATTTGTTAACCTTAAAATAAATCACAATGTTCCTTGCACCTGTGGCTAACCATATGTTTTAAATCACTGGTAAGATAACTAAACTAACAAAAACAATATTCTGGAAGAAAATAGAGATTTCATTTGTGTGGGGAAAGATTTATTTACCGTCACTGCCAACATGACGGCTTAATTTGTTGCAAGAAATTAGGCAGTTTAAATGTGTTGACCGACATCTGTTATCAAATTAAAGTTATTTTTGTAGCCCTTCAATTACATTAATTCAAAAATGTTTTGTCTACATAATATTATTTGATATCATTTTAACAGTATAGAAATTTACACACACTATTGTCTTCATTGAGAATATATATTTTTTCGACTCTGGAAGGACTTTAATCCAGAATCTGAGATTGGACAAAATGCGGTTCCTTTAAGAGTAAAGGTTGCAGACCGCTGCTCTATGTCAAGGTGTGAACCATGTGTAACCTCCCCATGACCTTCTGTAGCTTTGTATGAAATGCAACTAGAGCTAGGTGATTAATCGAAGAACAATTAAAATTATCATTCAGAGCTTTTAACTGATGTAAAACTGCTGTATTGGTTATTTTGATTAGAATAATCGTGCATTAACCGAAACCGAAAGAGGGATCAATTAATCATAATTTATAAATTTTTGCCATAATCGCCCAGCTCTAGATGCAACACATATGCTTGAAGAAATTAAATAGTCTGTTCAATTATTACTGCACCTGTATAAAGGCTCTTCTCTATGTTGCTCTATTAAAAATGTTTTGCTAATCTAATGCTGTACTACTAACACCTACAAGGTCAAACAGTTTCAGAAGAACAACTGATTTCAACTTAATCTAAATCTAACAGTAACACAACCATCTACGTAAGCGATGAGACAAATCAGATATAAATAACTGGGACACTCAATTAACACTAATCAAATAAGAATAATTCTATTTTAAATACTAAACTTAACACACATTAAACAACTCGATACATATACCTAATAAATCAAATAAATCGACACCAATAGACCCCTGAGTGATAAATAATAATCAATCAATAAATCTTGAACATAAATTGTATTGCTTTAAATCAGCAGTAAATGTCATCTTTAACAAACTACAATAACTGAGTGTTTGATTTCTAAATGTAAAACATCTTCTAATTAAAATAATACTGTTAGATATAAACTTTATAAATCTATGCTTTGACCTTTATCATTTATGTATATCTTTATCTCTGATGAGCTAATGTTTGACCCTGTGGGTTGAATTTACAATTGAACTTTGCTATTGCTAAGATTCTGCGACGTCATTGGTCCATCGTGTGTCACAATCAAGCACAGTTGGCTCCGCCCCCTCCTATAAAAACTATCACCTGTGGACTCTACAATCTGTGGTGAGTAGGTTGGACAGAAACATGTTAATAGAGAGCTATAGTGAGTATTGAGTAGCTAGTTAGCATAGCATAGATTCTTCATTGGAGATTTTATAGTATAGACTGGGTGTTCCTTAACTGCTTCAGTAGCCCCGCCCCTTCACACCTTCCTACAGAGCTTAGTATTGACGGGCAATGGCTGCGGCTGTGTTGAATGCTTACGGTGAAAAACGCACATTTCTAATCAGATACTGCATTATAAATGCTGATATTTTCACCATGTGCTATAAAACCAAATGCACACCTCAGATGTACATGCTGAACACATACAGAGCCGTTTAGAGAGAGAGAGAGAGTTGCGACAACGGAAGAGTTCCCGGAAGTTTGAAATAGTTCCTGCGGGTCCGTTTTTTTTTTTCTCTACATACGCATTTCAACAACCTGTGACGGAGTATATGCATGAGCGTGGGTGTTGCGCGAGCGCGTGTGAGAGAGAACCAACGGAAACGATGGAGAGAGTCACACACACACACAGGTCAATAATAAATGCAACGTTTTTCACGGGTCCTAATGTTGAATTATTTCTCAGGAACAATTTCATTTTTTTTTTTTCCCAGGTTAAATATCTGACTGATGGATTAAAATGTCTTTGTCTTATTTTGAACTGTGTTATGTCTGATGGAATCTAACTGTGAACCTGTTCATTGTCCCATTGTAGAACCAGTTCACCTCCTGGATTCCTTGGCTCTGAGCCCAACAGCTCTTTGTCCTCCCTCATACCTGCAGTGTGTGTGGGTGTAACCAGGAAGTGCTGAGCACTGGACACACCCTGTAAAAGTAACTCTGCACTCAGTCTGGTTTCAGAGAGTGACAGTGACAGACTGCTGAAATGGAGCAGCAAGGAGCTGAACTACAACAGAAACCTTCTCCTGTGGCCATCTGTCTGGACCTCCTGAAGGAGCCGGTGACCACTTCCTGTGGACACAGCTACTGCAGGACCTGTATCAGCAACCACTGGGATGCAGAGGAGGAGAATCACATCTACACCTGTCCTGAGTGCAGAAAGGAGTTCATAAGGAGGCCTGATCTGGGGAAAAACATCATGTTAGCAGAGTTAGTGGAGGAGCTGAAGAAGAACAGACTTCAAGATGATCCTGATGATCAAAGATTTGCTGCAGCTGAAGACGTGGCCTGTGATTTCTGCACTGGGAGGAAACTGAAAGCCTTCAAGTCATGTTTGAACTGTGTGGCCTCTTATTGTGAAAAACACCTTCAGCCTCATCATGAATCTGCTGCATTCAAGAGACACAAACTGGTGAATCCCTCCAAGAAGCTCCAGGAGATGATCTGCTCTCGTCATGATGAGGTGATGAAGATGTTCTGCCGCACTGATCAGCAGTTTATCTGTATTTTCTGCTCCACGGAGGAACATAAAGACCACAACACAGTTTCAGCTGCAGCAGAAAAGACTGAAGAAACAGAGAGAGCTGCAGGAGAGTCTAGCTGACATCCACAAGAACATCCAGAACAGACAGAAAGATGTGGAGCTGCTTAAAGAGCAGGAGAAGACCATCAACCTCTCTGCTGATCAGACAGTGGAGCACAGTGAGCAGATGTTCGCTGAGCTGATCCGTGTCCTCCACCAAAGAAGCTCTGAGCTGGAGAAGGAGGTCCGATCCAAGCAGCAGACTGAAGTGAGTGCAGTCCGAGCGCTTCAGGAGAAGCTGAAGCAGGAGATCAGGGAGCTGAAGAAGAGAGACGCTGAGCTGCAGCAGCTCTCCCACACTGAGGATCACATCCAGTTTGTCCTCAGCTACAACTCCCTGTCAGCGCTTCATGTGTCCACACACTCCGCCATCATCCACAGAGGTCCTGGGAGCTGCTTTGAGGAGGTGACGGCAGCTGTGTCAGAGCTCAGAGAACATCTCCACAAAGTCCTGATGGAGGACTGGACCAAAGTCTTTCACACTGTGGAGAGAGTGGATGATCTACTATCAGAGCCGAGAACCAGAGCTGGATTATTAAAGTATTCACAGGAAATTACTCTGGATCCAAACACAGCTAATAGATATCTGAAATTATCAGAAGGAAACAGAAAAGTAACAAGATTGGGAGGTCTGTTTTCTCTCTTAAAACAATTGTCAGTAGATCTGGATCATCCAGACAGGTTCACTGGATGGGTTCAGGTCCTGAGCAGAGAGAGTCTGACTGGTCGTTGTTACTGGGAGGTGGAGGTGGAAGGAGTTGAGGTATCAGTGGCATACAAGAGTATCAGCAGAACAGGGGGAGGGAATGAATGTCGGTTTGGATTTAATAAACAAATCATGGATGTTAATGTGTTCTCAAAAAGTTACACATTTTATCACAACAGCATAAAGTCTCCAGTCTCACATCCTCAGTCCCTCCAGAATAGGAGTGTACGTGGATCACACAGCAGGTATTCTGTCCCTTCTACAGCGTCTCTGAAACAATGACTCTCCTCCACAGAGTCCACACCACCTTCACTGAGTCTCTACATACCTGGACTTGGTGTTTATGGATGGTATGCAGGGTAGTGCTGAACTCTGTAAACTGTAACTGAAAATATTTTATATAACACACAATTTACTTCCTTTTTTTTTTTTGGAACTAAAAAAATATTTTAAAGAATAGAAAAACAAAACAAAAAACCTAATTAAATAAAATCGATTGGTTTTACCAGAATGATTGCTTTGGATGTTTTATTTTTTTAAATTCTGGTTCTTTTCAATATTTCTGTAACAACACATGTCTCCATTATGGGGTAAATTTATGAGATCTTTAATGAACATGTATTTTTACAAACATGTTTCAGCCATAAACAAATGAATGTATATGTTCTTTAAATTCTATGTGGTACAAATCTACAAGTGTTGTTTAGCATAAAAATGAGTAATCAAGATGATTGAATATTATGATGGGGAAAATTGAAATGTAGTCAATAAAAATGTGAGGTTTTTAGGTTATGGTGGTATGTTTGACGTGTGATTCCTGTGAAATAAACCCAGTGTGACTCTGCTGCTGCTTTTGAGGTTATTTTACAGTGTCAAAGATCAAATATTTACAACATTTATGTCAACCACACAGCTCGTCTGCTTTGTATAGTAAACAGAGGCCCTGGATGTTAGCTCAGGTATGTAGCCTGTGCTAACTGAGCCAAAGCTAACCAAACAAAGTGCTCATTAGCGCAGAGGTCGCCAACCTGGACTGGGAAGGGCCCGCGGACTGTTTGACAAGCAGAAAAACTTTGTAAATCATCAAAAAAAAAATCCACCAAAATGCCACCTAAACCCAACCTGGCAACGCAGCTTCTACAACTTCTAATATTCCTCTCTGTGCTCCGTCTTGTGTCACTTTTCTCTCAGTCTTTTAATTCCTCTGTAAACGTATAAATATTTGTGTCGTGGTAAAAGTAAAGTTAAAAAGTCACCAAAATGAATATGCGTATTCAGATACCTGAAAATATACTAAAAGAGTAAATAAACCACAAAACTAATGTCTTTGGATGTAAATATGGATTATTATTCATAGTTTCTTTTTTAACATACTATAATTTAATGTCCAATAGGTCTTATTTAACCATAAAATATATTCAGGTCAACTTTCTCACAGCCTATTTTTCAGGGACAAGGTCAAACAGTTTCAGAAGAACAACTGATTTCAACAAATCTAACAATAACACAACCATGTACGTAAGCGATGAGACAAATCAAATATAAATAACTGGGACACTCAGATTAACACTAATCAAATAAGAATATTTCTATTTTAAATACTAAACTTAATACACATTAAACAACTCATATACATATACCTAATAAATCAAATAAATAGACACAATAGACCCCTAAGTGATAAATAATCAAATCTTGAACATAAAATGTATTGCTTTAAATCAGCAGTAAATGTCATCTTTAACAAACTACAATAACTGATCATTTGATTTCTAAATGTAAAACATCTTCTGATTAAAATAATACTGTTAGATATAAACTTTATAAATCTATGCTTTGACCTTTATCATTTATGTATGTCTATCTCTGATGAGCTCATGTTTGACCCTGTGGGTTGAATTTACGATTGAATTTTGCTATTGCTAAGATTCTGCGATGTCATTGGTCCATCGTGTATCACAATCAAGCACAGATGGCTCCGCCCCCTCATATAAAAACTATCACCTGTGGACTCTGCAATCTGTGGTGAGTAGGTTGGACAGAAACATGTTAATAGAGAGCTATAGTGAGTATTGAGTAGCTAGTTAGCATAGCATAGATTCTTCATTGGAGTGTTTATAGTATAGACTGGGCGTTCCTTAACTGCTCAGTAGCCCCGCCCTTCACACCTTCCTACAGAGCTTAGTATAAAACTCATCTTTTCCTTATAGCTTGTACAAATAGAAGCTATACATGCAATATTTTGTGATGTACTTTTTTAATCCAAGGTAAAACATGGCTTTGATTGGAAAACAAGTTACAGGCAACACTTGAAATACTGCCCTCAGCCTTGAGTTCAGGGTTGAATGGCCTCCTTCTCATTGAGCCAGTGCTGCTCCCTTTTTAAAGTGACTCCTCACGGCATCAAGAAGATGATTCTAACTAATCGCATTAAATGAGCAGCACGGGAGAATTACCACTCTACACTATGGACGAGCTTCTAATCCTGGACAACGGGGAAGACCGACAGCACTGAAAAGAAAGGCCTCGACAAGAGTTGTCAAATATGGAGCACCTGGATTAAAAACTCCAAAATGTAATAAACTGCAAAAAAAAAAAAAATGCACAACCATAGACGGTGTATGTGTGCATCATACATATGCAGACCTTTGCATTTGTTTTCATTGCTTTAGTCCTTCATATGACCAAGCAAACAGCTGCATATCAAACATCATTCACACATTGATCACTGTCTCACATCCACTGAACCTGAACCTAAAACACACACATCACTTCTACTTCTCTGATCTCTTTTAGAGGTCGAAGCAAAGTGAGAGAAGATTAGGTTAACAGGGAATAAACAGGGTTTAGGGAACAATTACACATGCCTTCCATCACAAAGAACTTATTTACAGCAGTCTGTAAACATGACTCTTTGTTGTTTTCTATCATATTCTCCAACACCCCTGCTGCTTCCCTCTTCTGACTCACATTAAGCACACACACACTTCATTATCCACAATGTGACGCATAGATTGCAGACAGGATTGATCTGGAAAGTCATTTAAAACAATCAAAATCTCCATCTTTATGAAGAAAAAAACCTTTAATACAACAGAAAAAAACACTCCCAGAGGTATTTAAAAATATTTCATATTAATAAAGTTTACAGGTAACTTTTCTGTGGAGAAACTGCATCTAAAATTGATCTTAGAGGGTATTTTCAATGAAGGAATCACATTTGATTGTTAGCATTTGGAAAAACAACAACAAATTGAATTAATAAACAAGAGCAAGAGAGAGAGCAGACCCTCCGCCAAGCGCCAGAGCTCCTCTTTTCCAGATATTGACAGTTATCTAAATCAGTCATCCTGATCATGGTACCATGAACATTCACACTGTAAAGGCTTGGAAAACATTCATACCTCCATATTGGTAACAATACACAGTATACGTTCAAATGTGTGGACACCCCTATTTTTTCAAAAAAATCGCGATGAAATATGTAATCCGTATCCGATCTGGATGCAACTCCATGGGGTAATTGAGAAAACAATCTGACATAACTGAGCCAAATCTCACAAGATTGGTCAATTAATAACCAAAATATACATTTTATATAATACATAATATATACAGTATACATTTCACTAATGATGAGAGATGTGAATTCTTAGATTCTTTGTCCGGATCGCCTTGAAAATTTCATTGAAATTTTTCATGGCATAAGGTAATCCTGCTAAAAGACAAACAAATAAACAATTGCTGGTGAAAATGTCACCTCTTAAGTGATAATAACAAGTATATTACCAAGCAATAAACATACAACAGTAGAGTAGAGGCCAGATTATCATATTTTCATCTGTGAAGACCTGAAGCAAGCACACGTCAAAGCAAAGCTGTAATGTCCGAGACGTTGCATTTTTCTGTTTACTGAATATATAATATCTGTCCATCCCAAAGAACACAGGCGAAAATAAGGTGTCAATAACGATTGCATTGACAGCGACACTATACATTATAAAGAAAGCCCTATATGAACTGCTGACCTACGGATGGTGTGTCCTTTTACAATATATATGAGTAACGCTGATTTGGAGTCCATTGAAGATATGAATACAGGCAATTAGGTGTATCATTTACACCCAGGTTGTTTTTATAATCAGAATTTAGATGCTTGTGCTCTGACAGTTAGCAATCTGGACTGTGAAAAGCTAAAGCACATTGGTCTAACATTGAAACAAGATTATAAAATGTAAACCAATGATATCTTTACCTTGAAGTTTATATATTTTCTCTCAGCAATACTCATTGGAGTCTCTGAAAAGACTGTTGGTGCAAAGTATTTTTATCCTGCATACTGTGCTATTTTGGAAAAGTGACAAGAGGACAAGAAGGTTGGGTATAAATAGGGAGGATTGGCATGAAAATAACAAAAAAAAAATGACTAAATGCTGCACACAATGTCCTGGTATCCAGTGGAAAATGTGTTACTTTAAATCAAGATAGATTTAGTTTTTCAGTATATCAGAAACATGAGAAAATCCTTCATATTTCAGCAACACTTTCTTTCAATGACTCTATGAAAACAATACTATAACATACCTGAGAGTATGTTAATATCCATACAGCTAATATGACAGTAAAAAAATGTTGCTTGAATGTACTTGTGGGGATCGCTAAATAAACATACAACATACAATAAAGATGTATGAACCTAATCGTCCCGACTTAAACCAGAGGAATAAAAGAGCACACAACAATATTTATAAATATGATATAATTACAAACATCCCAACCAAAATATATAGCGGTTGCACATAAATGGTCAGAGCCAGGCAAATGTTCTATGGATTTGATTTATATAGCACGTTTATGAAAAAGCAGTTCCAAAGGGACGGGACGGGCATATATTTACAAAACATTTACAGTCAAACATACTGATGCACTGGAGGCTCAATTTATGATCAAAGCTAAAGTCTTTGTCAATCGTTTGTGTCGGACAGTCAAAAAATGTGCTGTAGGAGGTTTAGTGTAAAGTGAGCAAAATATTATGGGAGGAGATGGATTTAATATGTTTTACAGTTTCTGATAAAAAACAGAGTATTGGACTTCATAATTTGTGTAAAAAATGTGAACTTTAGAGGCTTGCAGAAAGAAAGAAAGAAAGAAAGAAAAATAAAATGCAGGAAAAGAATGGGTAGCGGCCTAGCCAATAATATGATAGATGTAAATGTTTTAATATTTTCTAGATTTTATGATTATATGACAATAAATCAAGAGGAATAAATTCATGTTGCATATATTGAATATTTGTAGATTATGGTGAATTGGATGTCAGGAGATATGGGATTAAAGACAATAAAAATACGTAACATTTAGCCTTATGCAGTACATATGGAGAGGCTTTTTATAACTTCTCCATAACCACCAGAAATCAAACCACTGGCTCATCAGTCATTCCAACATTAACATGTGCCTCTACTGACTGCATGAGCCTCTTGGTGACGTTTTAATGTTTTATTTTATGAACTTTTCTTTCAATATATGATGATTGTCTCATATCAAATACTGTTTATTTTTTATTTTATTTTTTTAATAATATGTAAATGGAAGTGTGATGGTAACACTTTAATTTAGGGAACACCTAGAAACCATTAATTAGCTGCTTATTAGCATGCACATTAGTAACATATTGACTCTTAACTAGTCATTATTATGTACTTAATAATGCCTTATGCTGTATAGCCTTATTATATAACCAGTAAGAGTTTTCCCTCAATAAACTCAGAATTATTACATATTAGTAGTAAGTAAGGAAGTTGTTGTATATGAATTATGATCTCAATATAGGATTAGGGTTAACGTTAACCCTAATCCTAACCCTGTTTGGAATGCGAGACTAAAGCATTAATAAGTACTAAATAATGACTAAGTAAGAGCCAATATGTTACTAATGCTATATTAAGGTTAATAGGTGTTCCCTAATATAAAGTGTTACATTACATTTTTCACTGTATATTTTATTGTGTATTTCCTTTCATTTGTATTCTTTTAGGGTGACATTTAAACATTCTGTGAACAAAAAGCCTTCTGGCTAAATCTGGTATATTTTCTATATGGATATGAATGTGCATTGCCCCTGTTAAATAAACCAATAAATAAAATAAATACCATAACACAAGACTCATGTATCACACCTCACGTGATATGTTTACCAGACATCATTATTTATTTTGTGACTTAGGATTGGTAATTACTTAAACCAACCAGACAACAAACAAGTGTGAGCTCATGAGCTGCACAGTCCTGATTTTATTCATTTGTTTTTTTTTTTTTGTCTGCAGCCTTCAGGCTGTGAAAAGGCACACATGGGTTCGTTTGTGCTACACATGTTCCTGCCGCTGTCACAAAGCATGAGAACTACAAAGAGAGGGAGCGAGTCCGACATGCTCACTGCTCCAGATTCTGTAAAAAAACGAGCTCCAGAGACAAATCAAGGAAAGATGGTGTCTAATAGTAAATGAATGGTGCACATCAAACACAGCTGTGCTTAAAAGACGCAGACTAAATGCAGACAAACAGGACAGAGAAGCAGATTTCAGGAGAACAAGAGGATGAATGTAGAAAAACTGAAATGTGTCCATTGTTTTTCCTCAGCTTGCAGTTGCACAAAGTAACAGGAGAGGGCATAAGGAGGAGAACCAGGCAAAGGAGGGAGGGGAGGGGGGGGATGGAGGAAACATGAAAAATGGTACTCTTTGTACTACGTGGGCAAAATAAGGGGAACTAAAGAATGAAGAAATGAACGTGAGAAAGTTGATAACCATGGGAAGGTAAAGATGAAGGAAAGCATGTACGCTAGAGAAAGCGGAGAACAATGGTGATGAGAGGCATCAGTGGGAAGAGAGAGTGGGATGTGAGTCAGCCTCACAGCATCACCAGTCATCTTCCACACCCATGTCTCATTGTTTTATTCATAGGCTGCACCCACCCACATACGACAGCTGGATACACAGGTGGATGTCAGAGCGGAGCGTTTCCACCGAGCATCCCATAAGCTACAATCTGCAAAATGATCGATAATTAATACCTAATCATCACATGGTTTCTCTATGAAACACTGTCTAAAAATAAACACCACAGTCCAACTTGATGAAATAGAAAGCTATACACGTGGGATGAGATGAGTCACCCTCTGCAACAAACAGCCACTGGTTGACACTCACACAGATGACCTGATAGATGAGGAATGAAGCCTATACAGCTTGAAAAAAGACAAATGTCATTACATTTATCAACCCTATTATGTACATCATTGTGCAGGGGGAAAACTGCAGTCCTGAGATATGATCTGTCAAAATGTTGCGAAATCCCCAGCTATTACAAGATGTTTTTTGAAGGATTTTTTAAAACTACAATTATAGCTACAATATAAAATGTGCTAGAATAAAATATAGGTTTGATCTTATATGTTAGTTACATTACATAGGATTTAGCCAATTTCTTTAATAATTTAAAACAGAAAAATAAAATACATAAAACCAAGTGAAAGCAAAATAAACAAAAAATAAATTGTCTCAAAACCAAATAATCTAATACTTAATCATTTCTTTTTAGTCAATGGAAAGAACAAATTTGATGCAAAACTCTTATTTTTTAAATCCAAGTTAAAATACTCTATTGCAGTAGTTCTCAATCTATTTTGTGCCGTGTACCCCCTTTGCATTTTTGTCTAATAATGAGTACCCTCTCGTCATATCAACTCCCCTCTCTATAATTTCATATGCGTTTTCATTTGTGGAACAACGGGCTCTCCTAAACCCCCAACTATGTCTCGAACATTGGTTCCCTAATGGTTAATCTACAAATTCAAAACAATAAGTGGAAATCTGTTTAAAAAAATACAATAAAAAATATGCATGCAACTTTTAGGTGTTTACTTCAATAGTAAGTAAATATGGTCACCTTTGTAAAATGTTGCTAATTATTGTCTCCTATTGTCAGAAGTGTGATAAAATTGCCTCTACATCATAAAATAATCCTGTTTCAATAAATAACAAGGAAATATAACAGTTTATTCAGCAATACAGTACTGTTAGTTTGTGGTGAATTTGTATAAAAAAAATTGCCTAGAAAGGATTATTTCTTTCCGAGTACCTCCTGCAATGTAATCCTGTACCTGGGGGTACACATACCCCTGTTTGGGAACCACAGCTTTAATGCTTATGACTGAGAGGGAGATTAAAAAAATGAGAAATAAATGATTGTATTAATGATTTCAAATTCTTTTAATGCTAATATTTTCATACTTGATTTTTAAACTGCTTGATGGTTTCTAAATGCTGCCACCTTTAATCAAAGTGGAGCACACTGAATTGCGTGTTTATGAAAATGCTATACAAATAATTGGTTTGCCATTCCTGAAGCTACATAAAGACAGCTACAAAAAATAATCAAGCATAATAAAATGATGCATAAAAACAACCAATTGACTTAATTCAAATTATTTTAATGAAACTTAATTCTTCCTCCTTGTCTATTATTACTTGGTCTTTACAAGTTAAAATTTACTTTCTTGCCTTTTATTGTATCCACATATCTGGTTGATATATGTGTTTACAGCTCTAAAAGAGGTTTTACAGTTTACTAGGAATATGTGTATAGAGTTACAGCACGCAACACGACAAAACTAAGTTCCCAGGTCCGCCTGACTCACATAAAAAGACACTTGCCTGTTCGATTTTCACAAACATTTTAGATATCTAACTAAACAACATTTATGTGTTAAAAGAAGTAGTAGGTAAAGCTGGATTGCATTGTAACCTCTAGCTAACCACCCACCACACCAAAAACTCTTCTTGGCCTCTTTGACATTATTGAATAAACGTAAACACCAAATTGGATACATCAAATTCAAAACTCAATAACCACAGATGATCCCTATAGAGATTTCACAAAGCAAAGCAAATAGAGTGAAAGGGAACCCTGCAAGCTGCGAGACTATCCTCTGTCAGTCATGATCTGATCCCATCCATGGCCAGAAAATAACTACAGCATATGTCATTAATCAGTAAGTATACGGCTTTAAAGGCTGTTTACTGCTTTTACCCCATTTACCCCACAGTGTGCAGAGCAGGGATACGGCTTGTTGTGTAAGAAGTCAATCCTCTTAACAAGGCTAAAAGATTTCCTTCAACTTTTCACACATCCTTTACATTCAAATCCACTCGCTGATCCTAAATTCATAACAGAAAACACCATGTTCAGATTTACCGCAACACTTTCAAAGACTCATTTCACTGAAATGTGTGGTCACTCGTCGGCATCTTTCACGTTTTTTGCCTCGCGCTGACCCATCAGTTAGTTGAGTCCCTTCAGGCATCCCATGTGATTATCTAAGCACGAGGCAGATGTTGTGGCGTGTACGAGCACCGATGCCAGACAAAAGCAGCACAGACCTCACATCTGTTCTGTTGATTCAGAAAAAAAAAGGGGAAAAATGGGCTAAATGCTCTGGGAAAAAAGCCACCAGACAGTGTTACATCAGACAAACACAAACACTGGTGATTCCTGCTATTTTAATAGCTTATGATGGCTGACAATATAATGCAAGAAATTTAGATATAAAGCTGAGAATGCGATATTTAAATGCAGCCTCATACAGCAGGGGCTTTTAGTGTATGTGTGTGGTGTGAACAGTTCTCATCCCTGCAATGTCGGAAACGCTCCCAGAGTGACCCCTTTCTATCACCACTCAGTGAGCTTATATAACAAAGAGGTGGGGAGAATCTTCTATACAACAACAGGAATGATAGAGAATCAAGCAATGCAGAAAACTGACTTTTACTGTATTAAAAATTTTGTTTTGTTACAATACTGTGCATATACCAGATACTCACATGCTAGTTCTTTTCAAAAGAAAGAAGCAAGATTTGACCCAAATACAGGAGAAAAGGGACTCGTTCGGGCCAGTTCACATCAAAGCCACACACATTTTCTTTATACTGGGGAACCATGGCAGGACTAAAGGAAACCATTCAAGGGAGTCCTGTTGCACAGGGTGCATTCGATTAAAACATATTTAATACAATTATCATAATAATAAATTCAGGCCTTCTTTAGAGCAAGCTTTAAATCAAAAGAACATAAAAAGATGTATCGATTCACTATTAAATTAGAAGAATCACAGGCAGGCTAAACTGAAATGAGTTTCTGTCTGAAGTAATGCAAAACACAAGATAAAACAACTGACTAAACGCTCAATAAAGACGATCCACAACAGCAGCTCCAGCATCTGCTTGAAATAATGAAGCCCCGATTTGATATTGGCATCAAATATCAGTCTGATATCAGCAAAATAATGACTATCAAATTATATTGGCCTGTATCTAAAATCTTTAATATAACATACATTGTTTTTTTATTGGATTTAATGAAAGTATTTTTCATTCTTCAAGTTTATTTTGTATTTATCTCATTAAATTTTATCTTGTATTTGAGGTTAAATGTATGTAACCCATTGATTAATAATAAATGGCTCAGTGTTCGTGACTATTGTTCTCTATAGTATCATTTCATCAAGCTTTTTCTCACGTTCTCATCACAAAAACAAAATTCAAAAATACAAAATAAAAACAGAAATAAAAGTATATGATTTGCACTAATATCAGGTCAATATCAGTCAATATTCAAAGCTACAATATTGGTATCTTATCACAGAAAAACTTGTATCGGGACACACCTACTAATAGCACTAAAATATGCTCAAT
This sequence comes from Gouania willdenowi, assembly GCF_900634775.1. Classification (NCBI taxonomy): domain Eukaryota; kingdom Metazoa; phylum Chordata; class Actinopteri; order Blenniiformes; family Gobiesocidae; genus Gouania; species Gouania willdenowi. The sequence continues at coordinate 16,509,710 of NC_041053.1, forward strand.
AAAAGTATTTTACAAGTAAAAGGTCAACAGCACAAATGAAAACATATAACACTTTAAAACTTTACTGTAAAAATTACAGTATTTAACAGGCAGAAGTGATCCTGTAAAATACTGTAATATTCGACAGTATATTGCCGTACTTATAATCAGAGGTGTAAAGAGCACTAGTATCTCCTACGCTAATAGAAGTACTGTTATTTGATTGAAATTGTACTCAAGTACAACTACAAGTAAGTCCTAAAATACTCAAGTACAAGTAAAAAATATCTCAATTGAATAATACTCAAAGTAAAAGTTACTAGTTACTTTCAGCCCCCACATTTATTTTTGGTAATAAATCTTGTTTTGGTTCCCTAGCATACCGTAAACATCTCACGTATAAACTTAAAAAAGGAAGACACCAAATTGTTCACAATTGGAACTTCATTTATTTTCCACAAAGGCATCTGTATAAGATAAAATATTTGTCAAAATGTACAATTTTTCAAATAAAATAACACCTATGAATTAAATAAAAAAAAAAAAAAAATACATATCAGGCTCTGAAAATATAGCTAAAGGTATGAACCCTAAAACTGAGAAAATAACCAACATTCAATGCTGTTTTGGTGCCGTGCATTACGTTTAATCTGATTGGTCAGATATGATGTGATACATTTGATTGTTGTCTGGTTATTTCATTATTTTTATAGTTTCACAATGTCCGTTGATCATTTTAAAACAAAAAATAATTATTTATTCCAGAATGGTTGGTTGTAGAAATGTAATTGATTACTTTACGTCTTTTAAAATGTACTTCAGTACAAGTAAAATTACTGATTTAGAAAGTACCCATAAAAGCAACTCAATTAAAGTAACATGAATACTAATAATTACAGTACAATACTGAACATTAATATAGCGTTAACTACACATTTCTGATTACACTTTTTTTTAACTCTAAATCAAAATACAGCTTATGTACAGTAAAAATACTGTAAATTATAGTTTTTTAAAATAATGAATTACTGCACATTGACTGTATTTTACCCATCAACATTAATTTCTATCACCATTTATCAACACCACCATTAAAGATAAAAACAAAAAAATAAGGTATACGGTAGTTAAATATCATGGTTTGTCAGCATATTCAAACATATCTAATATTGCATAACAAAAAGAAAACAATTTATTTGTCTATATTAAGTTCAACATTTTTTTACACAGCATGAAGCTTCTGGCTTTAAAAAAGATGGACCTCTGTGTGGTGTTTGTACATTTTTCCTTATTTAATAAGAAGGAGCTCCCGAATAGGTTGATTAAGCTGCAAAGAAATATTATACAAAGATAATATCATCCTCAGTAAAATAAGATTTGTTCCCAAAAAAAAAAAAAAAAGGTTTAAAATGTAAATGTTTTCTTTGGTAGAATCATCTAAAGATTTCATTTGGCTAAAGGAAAGGTTCCAGTTGAATAAATGGGATTAGACACAGAGTATGTGTGTATGTTGGTTGTTGTTTTCATGTAGGTCTGAGTCCTATCGTGAACATGAGGTAGGTGTAAAAAACAAAGCTGTTTTTGCTGAGTGTCAAAGCTGTGTGTCTAAATGTGATTACCATCACTGCTGCTGACCTCAAAGTGATTGTCGCTCTCCTCTAACAGAGCCAGAGCGAAAGGGTGAACGCGCCCTACTGACACACAACTGCACATGGAGGCTCCACAGCCCCACAGGCACGGGAACATAGCAGATCCTCAGTGGAGAAAGAAAGCAGATCGAAAAGTCAGGATATGATGGAGAGGCAGAGAAAGACAGCGTATGAAGGAGGAGATGAAGGACAGACACTGTAAAGTGAGGAAAGCAGGCCAAGGGATGGGTGGGGGAGGGGAAGCAAGGAGAGAAATCAGTATGGCGGGAAAGAGAGGAGAGGAGCAGGGCGGAGGCTGAGTGCAGAGAAGCAGACGGCTGAAGAAACAAGAAGAGAGGAGAGGCATGAATAGAGGGTAACTGTAACATCTTTATTAAAGATTTCCCTTAAAAAAGACAAATAATCTACCATTTATGTCACAAAAAATATGTTTTTTATTTACAATAAACACAAATAGGGTAAAGGAAGTGGCTCAATATTATTATAAGGCACAATTGTTTGTGTTTTTGATAATCATGGAAACAAAACTGTTATTTTATGAGTTACAGCAGTGTTTCTCATCCCCCCCTGTGTAGGACTACAACATTTGCTCAGAATACTGTGGAAAACAACAACTATAGAGCATAATGATGGAATGAATGAGGGTTAACACACATTTTAAAGAATCTCCTTTTGCAAATAAGTGGAATGAAACAATATTTAGTGCCTCCTGAATAGATGTATTTTTATAGTTTTTATCATTCACATGTCACTCTCTCCTGATGTGGGACCAAGACTGACCCTTGTATTTTCAGTTCATGTTATAATCAAAACAATCTCTATCATCATTTTGTCTGTTTTTTGTGTCATTTTGTGTGTTTTTGATGTCATTTTGTGTATTTTGTTGTTTTTTGTCTGACCTTTTTATTATTCAGGATATTTTTTTCTTATTTTGTTGGTTTTGTTGTTGTGTTTGTGTGTTGTTATTTAAATTATTCTCTCTCCCTCTCTGTGTGTGTGTTTGTTGTCGTTTGATCATTTCTTAAGTTGTTTTGCACGTTTCTCTGTTGTTTTTGTGTATTTTGGGGTGATCTCGCGTATTTTTCTCTTATTTAGTGTGTCTTTGAGGTATTACTAGTAATAGTAAGTATTTTTCTCTCTTAGATTGTGTTTTTGGTGTCATTTTGTGTTTTCTGTTGTTGTTTGTCTGACCTTTTTATTACTCAGTATATTTTTCTCTTATTTTGTGTGTTTTTGTTGCTGTTTTGTGAGTTGCTGGTAATATTTAGTACGATTATGAGTAGATTTTGAACAAAAAATAAACATTATAAAGCCCCATAATTTAATGCTTTCATTTGTTAATCCCCCCTCGCCCCCCCCACCCCTCCTCTCAAGTAGCCTCTGTAGTGCCATCGCGTACCCCCATTTAAGAAACACTGACTTACAGAATATAGCAGCGCGCCTTAGTCACCCTCTGCTACACTGAATACAGTTTAATGAGGGAACACTCTGTCACCTACTTAACTAAGACAACATACATAGACGCACTCAGGTCATTGCACAGTGAACACTTTACAGTGTAGACGTATGGCATGCAAACACAATTGCACAGATCTGCTGAGCCAGCCAAGCAAAGAGATAAAGTAAGCGAAGCGGGCAGCAGCCACACCCATGATGGAAAGAGGCAGCGCTGCAATATGATCAGTGATTTTTTTTTTTTAAAAAGTCAATCCATCAGCTGCAAAGTGTTGGAGGTGAGGTGATGACACAGTTGTGCAGCTACAACGTGATTATTCTGTAGTGAAATTCTCCTATTATTCAGCAAACATATCACCCTGCTGCATCTCCATCACTCACTTATTATAATCACATCTTTCCAGGGCATCTGCTGTCCTGGCACAGCTTAGCTCATAGCCTTACTGACTGCAACTGCACTGCAACACACAAGGTTCCACTCCCACTCTGCCTCACAAAGAAACATGTGCACATGAAATATTCACACACATAGACAACAGCGCAGGGATGCAGCCATTGCTTTCTAGTAGAACTCTGTAAAAGTGGAGAGACTGCAGCAGAGAAAGTGTTTTCAATCTCTCCAGCTTTAACTCTCAGTCCGAGCTGATCCCCCGCCTTTCTGCTTTCACACCCCACTTTAGCTGAGTGGTTATTTTCACATCCTGCTCCCTGCATTCACTGCAGGCTTATTTACTGAACATTTAGGAGGCAGAGATATCTCTTAGTTCTCCACAATGTAGGAAGTCTGTGGATGACCCAGTTATTTGGAAGTCAAAAGATTATCTTTATATAGTAAAATATCTAATTAGATGCTCTGCTATTCTCGCCTTTAGTGTTGCTTTAATATCTTTACAATCTGCTGCCTGCTTTACTGCATTCTGTCACCTAATCCACTGCTTTTTATCCAAATAAACCCATTTTCAATAAATACTGTAAGATTTCTGTAACATAGAGAACCACAAACCAATTCCCCTCCCCCTCCATGATTTCTCCCTCTCTCTGCATTCATCCTTTTTTCCAACAGACCTCTCAGTGTATGATAGTGTGCGAAAACCAATGGAGTCTGAGAGGTGGATCTCCTGTTGTGTTGCTATGGGCAACGCACAACGTCGACACAGAAAGAGTAGCGATGTCTACCATGCGCAGCTTCACATGTGATAAAATATGACCTACTTTTTTTGGCTGAATCTAAATGTATGATGGAAATGCCTGTTGTGCCTTTTCATATAACATAGACATTATTGTGGGGTTTTGTTTAAAGCTAAAGCCATAGGAATAGAGATCTAAGACGGCAATGAAATAAATGTCCATAACCCCACCTGACTGACTGCACATTGTGATTCACTGCACGCTCGCCTCAGGCTCTCTCTGCCCGCGTCTGTGTCTTAGCTCTAACCATCCATGACCCATTGAATCACCTTAGCCACATCAGAAAGCACAGAGCTCATGTAACTCTGTTAGCTGGTCATTTATTCTCGTCCCCATGTACAATATTCCCTTCATCTGATGCAAAATAAAAAGCAGAAAGAGTAAATAAAAGAGAAAAGCTCAGAAATAACTTTGTTGTTTAAATCATACACACAACAGCTATGTGTATAGAATTTATTCCACTATGCAATAATTGAATATATAAAGAGCAACATATCCACAGTTAAAAAAACATAGATTCAATAGAATCTGGGACTGCTGGAGCTAATGTCCTATTGATACTAAATAAAACACAAAGAAATGGAGGAAAAATAACCTTTGGATGCAGAGCATGAAGATTTTAATAAAAAGTACTTTAGTGTGCTATATATGTATTGATATATGCTTTTGTTTTATTTAACTGCCACAAACTTGTCCAAACAAAAAGGTTGAGAAACTGAGAAAAATAATGAAATTAATGTTTTTGTTAAATAATTGTCACCCTGAAAAAAAAAAAATAGAAATTTGGTCGGAAGATAAAGATGAATAAACATAATTACATTCATAATGTTTAACTTGTAAATTATTTTGTCTTTGAGACAACAAAATGTACAGTCACCTGTACCTGCACCAACTATAGACCAAGCCTTTTACTCAGATTTGTAAGGCTCATATCAGTAGCCCGCACTAACTATAACAACTTTAAATGAATTGTTTCCTATAAGCATCTGATGAATATCAAACATGTGTTCAATGTGGCTCTGACATGCAGATGACCTTTCTTACCTCCTCAGATGTTCTCCTCCTATCAGGTAGAACCAGGGTGTTAGCATGACTTCCAGGGACTATAGTAGATCCAATACTCATCCTGGGTCCAACCAACATGTAGCGTTTATCTCCTGATCTGTACTGGATGCTGTGACACAGTGTCCCATCATAGTTTGGCTCCTGCAGATATTTAGAAGTATAGTCTGTGGATTTGGAGCACTGCATTGCAATCAGCACGATGATGCTGATGACAAAAAGCAGTGAAACTGCTCCCAGAGTGATCATCAGGTAAAAAGTCACATCACTGTCTTCATCATCTTTAGCTGCACTTTGAACATCAGAGGCTGCAAAAGCCTCTTTGGGCTCCACCACTTTGACCATCACAGTAGCTGTTGCTGACAGTGACACGTTGCCATTGTCTTTGACCAGTATGAGCAGTTTGTGCTCAGCCTCGTCTGTCTCTGTGAATGAGCGAAGTGTTCTGATCTGTCCTGTATAGCGGTCCAAACCAAACAGACTGTGGTCACTCACTTCCTGCAGTGAGAAGAGCAGCCAGCCGTTATATCCTATATCAGCGTCATAGGCTCGGACTTTGGTCACCAAGTGTCCTGCGTGGACATTGCGGGGAATCTCCTCAACACCTTCAGCAGAGCCGTTGGAGCTGACTGGATACAGGATGACTGGAGCGTTGTCGTTCTGATCCAGAATGAACACGTGGACTGTGACGTTGCTGCTCAGTGATGGAGTTCCAGAATCTGTGGCAACAACTTGGAACTGGAACGTTTTCACAGCCTCAAAGTCAAAACTCTTCAGAGCAACAATGTCTCCAGTTTCTGAGTTTATGCTCAGGAATGTTGTCAGTTTTTTGTGTCGATCACCATCTCTCACTATTTTATAAGATATAAGCGCATTATCACCCTCGTCCCTGTCTTTCGCACTTACAGAAAATAAGGAGCCACCTGCAACATTGTTCTCTTGTACATAAAAACTATATGGATTTGTTGAAAACACTGGACAGTTGTCATTCACATCTGACACTGACACACTTATTGTTTTATGAGATGACAGTGTTTTTTCCCCTGCATCTTTTGCAACTATGGTTACATCATACTTGGACACATGCTCTCTGTCCAGCACTGATTTGGTAACTAAAGAGTACATATTTTCCTGTAATGATGGCGTTAATGTAAAAGGCACATCTTCACTGATAGAACAAATGACTTTGCCATTTACACCTGAATCCTTGTCATTCACACTTATCAATGCTACTGTCCTCCCCGGTTTTGAGTCTTCAGGAACTGCACTTGAAAAAGATGTTACTTCAATCTCGGGTTCATTGTCATTCAAGTCAAGAATTTTTATCATGACACTTTTTTCTGTTGAAAAGGGGACTTGGCCTTTATCAGATGCTTTAATATCAATCTCATATCTGTCTTTAGCTTCAAAATCCAGCTGTCCTTTAACAATAATCTCACCAGTAATTGCATTAACATCAAATATTTTACGTAGTCTGTTGTTTACATTTTGCCCAAAGGAATAAACCACCTCCCCATTTAAACCATCATCTAAATCAGTGGCATTTACCTGTATGATCGTTGTGCCAACAGCTGAATTTTCCTCAATTACAGCTGTGTATGATTCCTTAGAAAAAATAGGCATATTATCATTTACATCCAAAACATGTATTAATATTCTAACAGTTCCTGATCTGGCTGGTTTCCCTCCATCAACGGCTGTCAGCTGTAACCTGTGACTGCTCGCAGCTTCTTTATCCAGCGCTTTGTGCAGAAACAACACGGGGATTTTACCATCCTCGCCTCTGTCTTTAACTTCCAACCTAAAATGCTCATTTTGACTGAGCTTGTATTGTTGGATAGAAAACACGTCGCTGTCCGGGTCGCGCGCACCTGGAAGCTGAAACCGCGCCCCGGGTGAAGTAGACTCGGAGATTTCTAAATGGGTTTCGTTGTCGGTGAAGGTGGGAGCGTGATCGTTCACATCTAAGATCTGCACACTGACGTAGTGCACCTCCAGCGGGTTTTCCAGCACCGTCTTAACGTTAAGAACGCAGGTAGAAATCCGCTCGCACACCTCCTCCCGGTCTATTATGCGATTTACGTGTAAGATTCCATCATTGAGGTAAAACAGAGGCTCACTTGATCCAGACACGATGCGAAATCCCCTCGCGTTCACAGCACCGACATCCACACCTAAATCTTTAGCCGCATTTCCAACAACGGTACCGACCGACAGCTCCTCTGGAATGGAGTATCGTAGCTGCGCTGAGGCAAGATCCAAAGTGAGACCCAGAGAAACCATCAGGACCACCATGGTGCGCTCCAGCCACGCACCGCCTCTGCGCTGCGCCATGGCGCGGACTCCAAAAGGAACAAAGCAACTATGGTGTTGGTAGTCAGCCGTCCAAAAAGCATCCACCACGAATCCAAAGGCAGATGAACTATAGTAATGTCACTAAAGCAACACCATCACTGGAGGAGAAGATGAAGAATGAAGAAACACCTCAGAGCTCCAGCGCACAGTGTCTGAATGTGTGACGTCAGAGCGGTTCAGCGGAAAGGAGCTCATCATATTCGTAGGCAGTGACACCACGTGAGCTGAACTTAAAGTGCAGATACATTTTCACTGACTATTGAATATTAAAGCTGGGCGATATACCAAAACTCATATGTCGATATTTTTTCTGAAAATACGATATACATCTCAACAATTTTAATTCAAATGAAATCTCAATTCAGGGTTAAATTTGCTGATGCAAGATGCCACACAGAAACATTTATTAATAAACAGCTTTTTCCCATAAGATACAGCATGTGTGAGTGAGTTGTTTAGATCAGTATTTCTCAAATAGAGGTACGTGTACCCTTAGGGGTACGCGATGGCACTGCAGAGGGTACTTGAGAGAGGGAGAGAGATTGGAAAATGATCAAATAAAGTGTCAGTCTTGGTCCCACCCCAGGCGTGAGATAACCGGATATGATAATATATATATATATATATATATATATATATATATATATATCTGAGCTCAAACATGATCAAAAACTAATTCAAGGAAAAAAAAAATGTCTTTGGGGTCGCCAGAAATAGTTGTTATCAAAATGGGGTCACGATCCAAAAAAGGTGAGGAACCAATGCAATAAATACTGTTTCTTTCCACTTAGTTACAAAATGAGATTCTTTAAAATGTGTTATCACTTGTTCATTCCATCATCATGCTCTATAGTTCTTTTTAAATATTCTAAGCAAAATGTTGTCGTCAGACTATAGGGGTACTGTGATTCAGGAATAAGAGAAAGAGGGTACTTGAGCAAAAAAAAAAAAAAAAAAAAAAAAATTGAAAACCACTGGTTTAGATGAAGGTCTGGGTTAGGAGGACGCACTAGGAAACTGTGTTTTATAATGCTGTACTGAGAAGTAGTGAAAGCAGCAACTTCTAAAACAAGTGTTCAAAACAAAATCAGCTTTATATATATATATATATATATATATATATATATATATATATATATATATATATATATATATATATATATATATATATATACATATATTGCTATAGGCAATATTGTAGTTTTCTATATCGCCAAAATAGAAACTCAATATATCTTGAATCTGGATATATCGCCCAGCCCTAATAAATACGTCACTTTAAAGCAGTGGCTGCCAAACTTTTTGTCCCTTGTACCTCTTTTGCATTTTTGTCAAATCATGTGTACCCCCCTCATATCATTACTACCCTATCCATAATTTCAGATGCTTTTTGATTTGTGGAACAGCGGGCTCTCCTAAACCCCTAAATGTGTCTCGAACATTGGTTCCCTAAGGCTTAATCTACAAGATCAAAACAATGAGTGCATGGTAGTTAAAGTGGAATTTTGTTTTATTTATTTTTTAAATATCATGCAACTTTTATGTGATTACTTTAATAGTATGTAAATACAGTATTCTATGTAAATGTAGCTAATTATTGTCTCTTATTGTCAGAAGTGTGATAAAATGGTCTCTACAGCAAAAATTAATTCTGTTTCAATAAGAGAAAATATAGTACTTCATTGAGCAAAGGTAATGTTGGTTTGTGGTATATTTGGCCAAAAAATACCCTAAAACACTTCTCGTATATTTTGAAAATAATTGTTATACCTTTTTGAATACCCCCTGCAATATGCTTTAGTACCCCCGGGGGTGCATGTGCCCCTTTTTGGAAACTGCACTGCTTTAAAGGCATTAGACATTAAAAAATATATTTTAAAAATACAATAAACAGCAAGTGCTACTCAGAGGTGAAAGTAACAGATTACAAGTAAAGTTACTGTAATTGAGTTGATTTTATGGGTACTTGTTCCTTATTTAGTATATTTCTTAATATGTAATTTTTTAAATTGGGGCTTTCACCTTTAATTGGCCATGTAATGTTATTACATTAATGGAATTTGTCCTCTGCATTTAACCCATCCCTGAGGAGCAGTGGGCAGCCATTTTGCGGCGCCTGGGGAGCAGTTCGGGGTTAAGGGACTTGCTCAACATCCCACAGTGATGCCCCAGGTGAGGCTTGAACCAGCAACCCTCCGATTACAAGCCCAGCGTCTTTAACCACTAGGCGACCACTCCTACTTCTACTTGCTACACTTTAAAATAATTTAAGTAATTCGCTACATTTCTAAACCCTAACCGTTACACAGTAAATTATTTTTTATTTTTTTGCTTTAAAATGATCAACGGACATTGTGAAACTACAAAAAATGAAATGACAGACAGACAACAAACAAATGTATCACATCATAGCCAACCAATCAGATTAAATGTAATGCATTGAATGTTGGTTATCGTTATAGAGTTGATAAATGTAGCTATACTTAGAGCCTCAGAATTTTTTCTATTTTGAATTTATTTATTGGTGTTATTTTTTATTTTTTAAACTGTACATGTTGGCAAACCTTTTATTTTATACAGATGCCTTTGCGGAAAATAACTTATGTTCCAATTGTGCAAGATTTGATTTCTTCCTTTTTAGGTTTATACATGAGATGTTTACTGTATGCAAGGGAACTGAAACAAGATTTATGATTAAAAATGAACGTGGGGGTCAAAATAATATATTGACTTTTAATTTATGTACCATTTAATTGAGCTACTTTTTACTAGTATTTTATGTATGACTTACTTGTACTTGAGTACAATTTCAATTAAGTAACAGTACTTCTACTTGAGTAGGATATATTAGTACTTTTTACACTTCTGATTATACTTCAGTGAAAGTACAAATACTCCTTCTTAAAATCTACTCCAATATAAGTAAAAGTAGCTCAGTCAAAAATATTGCTTAAGTAAAAGTACTTCAGTATTTACCTTTTTTTTTTTTTAAATGAAAAGAGCACAGGGCAGAATTTGTGAAAAAATAAACATTTATTTGAAGTCTTTTAATGCTGATGAACAGTTCAAATCAAAAATAATGAGCCCACACACATCTCCCTAATGCCTTGGCTGTGTGATTCGTTATGTATTGCATTTTGTGGTCCGAATTTCCCACGCAGTCCTGCGGACGTGACGTCAAATGACGCTGAATGTGCATCCTCGGAGGCCTTTATACTGGATAAAGACAAGTGTGATGGACATAACTATAGTTTGGTTTTGCGGAGGCATGCGCAGAGGTCTTACAGTAAACAGTCAAATGAACAGTGAGTAAATAAATAAAAGTGTCACAGCATCAGCTGCACTGCTAGAAAGAGGGCAAGTGTCCCCTCTGTAGTGATCGCTGAGATCACTACGCGCGCCCAGTACAAGACGAAACCTCGTCTGTCGTGGTAGCATTTCAGAGCGTGGTGGAGGCCGCAAGATGTTTATTATTAATGTCAACTTAACCACTAGGAAAGAGTGTATCATCTTTTTCCTGCAGTCTGTGCCTTCTCCTCACCCTCCAAGGGCTCTCTTTTCTGTTTCAGGTGTCTTGATGTTGGAGCTGTCGGTTCCTGATGGGTGGTTTGCAACTCAACTAGTCTGGAACACTCGGATGGACTATCCTACTATCCTGTCTGTTCATTCTTCTGTTCACTAACCCCAACCAGTCGAAGTGGATGGCTGCCACCTCTGAACCTGGTTCTACTGGAGATTTCTTCCCACTGTCGCTAAATGCTTGTTCATGTGGATCTTGTTGGGTTCTTCCTTTTTTACTATGGACTTTATATTTTGTTCAGCGCTTTGAGATGACTTTGTTGTATTTTGCGCTATATAAATGAAGTTGAATTGAACTGAATAGTTCAGTTAGTTACCCTCATGCCACGATGCTCCTTTAAGTATTGAATGTAGTTAAAAATCTGCAACATCATTTTCATCATTATAATTGCAAATAAGAGAATACTGAAATGTTCACATGAACAAAGAGCTGTTCAATAGCTACAACATTACACAAATAAAGCTAATTCTGAGTTTAAAAAAATACTTAGTAACAAGGGCATCCAAAAATAGTGGAGTAAAAAAAATGCATTATTCATCTTTTAAATGTAGTGGAGTGAAAGTAAGAAATATCCTGCAAAGGTAATACTCAAGCAAAGTACAGATAATTGAAAATACTACAGTACTTCTGTTTGTCTTTGCAAACATGCCTGTGTTCATACGCATCTGTATGCGTACCTGTGTGTGAGCGGGTGTGTGTGTGTGTGTTTGTGTGTGTGTTAAACACTGACACAAGAGTTGCTACAAATCTGTGCACAAGTGCCCCAATCCACTAAATTATTTCTTTTCAATAATCATTCATTCAGTGCGGGTCAAATATCATCCAAAAAAGTTAATGGTTGCATTACCAACCCTCCCATTATCAGACAACCTTATCTTCCATGCAAACTAAATATCACTCTATGGATAAAATAATTCAACACCTCCAATCACATCTAATTCGCTCATTTATCTTACCTCCTCAGATGTTCTCCTCCTATCAGGTAGAACCAGTGTGTTAGCATGACTTCCAGGGACTATAGTAGATCCAATACTCATCCTGGGTCCAACCAACATGTAGCGTTTATCTCCTGATCTGTACTGGATGCTGTGACACAGTGTCCCATCATAGTTTGGCTCCTGCAGATATTTAGAAGTATAGTCTGTGGATTTGGAGCACTGCATTGCAATCAGCACGATGATGCTGATGACAAAAAGCAGTGAAACTGCTCCCAGAGTGATCATCAGGTAAAAAGTCACATCACTGTCTTCATCATCTTTAGCTGCACTTTGAACATCAGAGGCTGCAAAAGCCTCTTTGGGCTCCACCACTTTGACCATCACAGTAGCTGTTGCTGACAGTGACACGTTGCCATTGTCTTTGACCAGTATGAGCAGTTTGTGCTCAGCCTCGTCTGTCTCTGTGAATGAGCGAAGTGTTCTGATCTGTCCTGTATAGCGGTCCAAACCAAACAGACTGTGGTCACTCACTTCCTGCAGTGAGAAGAGCAGCCAGCCGTTATATCCTATATCAGCGTCATAGGCTCGGACTTTGGTCACCAAGTGTCCTGCGTGGACATTGCGGGGAATCTCCTCCACACCTTCAGCAGAGCCGTTGGAGCTGACTGGATACAGGATGACTGGAGCGTTGTCGTTCTGATCCAGAATGAACACGTGGACTGTGACGTTGCTGCTCAGTGATGGAGTTCCAGAATCTGTGGCAACAACTTGGAACTGGAACATTTTCACAGCCTCAAAGTCAAAACTCTTCAGAGCAACAATGTCTCCAGTTTCTGAATTAATATTAAAAAACAAACCAACATTCCCCGCCTTGCTGTCCATGGGAATGTGATAAAGTATTTGTGCATTTTCCCCTTCATCAGGATCAGACGCTTTAACTGAAAACATTGGTACAGACAAACCATTGTTTTCTGTTATGTAAAAAACATATGGAGTATTGAAAAACTGTGGTCGGTTATCATTTACATCGGACACCAATACTGAAATTGTCTTTTCTGATGACATGGGAGGTACACCAGCATCCTGTGCCACAACTGTAAGTTGATATAATGACGTGTCTTCTCTGTTCAGTTGAGAGTTGGTCACTACAGCATACATATTATCTTGCAAAAATGGAGATATCGAAAAAGGAACGTTCTCGCGTATAAGGCAGGAAACTTTACCATTGGGTCCTGAATCCCAATCATTAATACTGATTAAAGCTACAGTTGTTCCAATTCTACAGTCCTCAGGAACAGATTTAGAATAGGATGTAACCTCAATTTCAGGAGAGTTATCGTTTATGTCTAAAATTTTTATAATGACTGTTTTATCAGTGGACAGAGGTATCATGCCCTTATCTGATGCTCGGACGTCAATTTCAAAATGTTTGTACTTTTCATAATCAATTTCACCCGCCACTGTAATCACACCTGTCTTCGAGTCGACAAAAAACAGTTTCTGCACATTCACATCCACTTCTTTGCCAAATGAGTAAACAATTTCCCCGTTTGCGCCTTCATCTGAATCTGTCGCATTAACTTGAACCACCCGCGTCCCAAAGGCTGCATTTTCACTCAGCACGACTGCGTGCGCATCTTGAGAGAAAACAGGCGTGTTGTCGTTTACATCTAACACAGCAACGTGAACTTCTGTTGTTCCAGACCTCGCTGGCTTCCCACCGTCCACTGCAGTCAGCAGAAGCCTGTGTTCCGTCTTAACCTCTCTATCGAGCTGCTTCTGTAAAACCAGAAATGGCGTTTTGCGGTCCTCGCCCCTTTCTTTCACCTCAAGTCGAAAGTGATCATTTTGACTGAGTTTGTATTGCTGAATTGAAAACTGACCACCGTCCGGGTCCCGTGCGGGTTGGAGCTGAAACCGAGCTCCCGGTGACGTGGATTCAAATATTTCAAATCGCTTTTCTTTGTCTGGAAACACCGGAGAGTTGTCGTTTACATCCAGCACTTCAATCGACACGTAATGGATTTCCAGAGGGTTTTCAAGCACAGTTTTAAGATTGATAGTACAAGCGTGGCCATGTTCACATATTTCTTCCCTGTCCACTCTCCTAGCGACGGACAGGAATCCGGTGTCTGGATTTAAATGAAATAACGGCTCCGATGAGCCGCCAACGATGCGGTAGTGCCTCTCTTTCAGCACGCCTTTGTCAATGCCCAGGTCCCTTGCTATATTTCCAACCACAGTGCCTTCTTTTACTTCTTCAGAGATGGAGTACCTGATCTGAGCTGATGCTGTGCGTAAAAACATCACCAAAGCGACAGCGAACGCAACGCACCTCCATCGCTTCATCCACGCCCGCACTCCGCTTTGTCCCATTATGTCCAGACCAAAAAAATCCAAAACACTAATAATAAAAAGGATGGAAAAATAATTCAGATTTAATCCATTTTAAACAGCGCTTCATTGCAGGCTCAGTGCGACGAAGAAAAAGAGCTGCTTTGTGGCAAAGCCCCGCACACGAAAAAGACTGGGTGGATCAACCCAGGATGACGATACAACTACACAAACCATATTTGTTCCTACACTGGCACCATGTGATGCACATAGCCATTGCACTTCTGTTTATTTAATAATTTGAGTTATAGTAACTTTAATAAACCGTAATAGTTTTTATTTTTTATTTTATTTTTTTTTTAATAAGAAAACAATATTTAAATTTTAATTAAACCTCACAAGTTACCCTAAAAATAAAGTTAATGTGTCACAAATAATATAGACTGTACATTATAAGACAGTGTTGTTAGATTGTACCTTAAAATATATAGTATAACATATTTAAAAATGTACCTAATGACCGTGAACGTACCAGTGAAAGCTTTATACATTAACACAGTTGTGTTTCGCACACACAAACTACACAAAATCATCTTCCAACTCAGTAAACAGAAAAAAAATGTCCTCATGCTCCTAAACCGGAACACTGATACACCCATTTACCCTCTACTGCAAGAAGTTACATAAACTTTTGTATAAAACTACAATTCAATAATCAGCGGATAAATAAAAATGTTTTCTTTTAATATAAAGAAAGCCGTTTAGGAAATTAAATATATGTATTAGTAGTAAAAACATTAAACAAAACATTTCCATTATTTTGTGTATATATATATATATATAAATAAAAATATATTCAGACTTTCATATGTATATATTTAATTTTCTAAATGGCTCGCCATAATTTATATATAATAAATCATGAAGCAGATGATGCCAATGACAATGCAAATATTACACCAAAATGCAAGATGCATTTCAAATTGCATTAACTAAAAAGCATATCCATGCAAAACAAAAATAATTCTTAAGATATTTTATTTGCTCATAAAAGTATTTAAAATACAAACCAACACCCACATTTATTAAAAGATGCTGAGTACTTTGAATATTTATATCATGTCAAAGACTATTAAGTAGAAAACTAAATCAAACAAAGCCGAGTTTAATGGTGTATAGCAAACAATAAAAACCCAACATAAATATTGTTTCAAAGTCTTAAAAAAGTCTGAACTAAATAATCTCTCAGTAAACAATATCTGGAAGATGATAATATAAAACCTGAAATCCACCAGAGAATTAGTAACATGTCCTCAAAGCAGATTTGTTAGCATGAAATGGAATTTTAAAAATTGAGCAAAAGGTGCATTACTGAAACTACCACTATAAGATTTGAACACTACTTTCTGTCCAACACTGAATAAGCACAATTCTGGTTTACAGGGGATTTAGGTTAAAATATAGAAATTTCACGTTGAAATACTGTAAGCAGCAGAATTCAGCACCGCGGACAGCGACACCTTTAAGGCGCATAACCCTTGGAACCTTCTCTGCCTGTTTCTGTCAGAGAAATGCATGTCTAAACACGAGAGAAAGAGAAAAACAAACTGTGTATAGCAGTGGTTCTCAAAGTGTGGTCCCCCACCCAAAGCACAGACACATTTTAAGTTAACCTTAATGTGTGTGTTTTTAGTTGTTCACACATTTTAAAACATATATTTCAATATTAAAAGGCCTATATTGCTTTTGAACATGACAACATTTTAATCATTTTTGAGGTGAACCTCTCTTCAGGTGACAGAGTCTCAACCACGATGCCAACTGAGACAAAAAAAAAGACAACAGAAACACACTGTCCCTTTAAACATCGACTGACTGTAGACTATAGACCTTTTGATTTGTAAACAATGTGACGTATTTTGTTGGGCCTGGAAGCAAAACCACAGTCTTTGTTTTTCTGAGCACGAGTGTCCGCTGGAATCCTATAAAACTTTAATCTACATCCAGTAATGTTATTCCTACTATTCTGGCACCCAAACACACAACAAGACAACATTCTAAAGCTGTACCAGTACTAGCCTCCACAGCATTTCCTGTTTTTGCCTCCAGCCACGTCACAAGTGACGTGAACCATTAAGTGGTCTATAGTTCACACATTTGTGGATGTTGAGGGGCAGGACAGACTTACAAAAATGTGATAACTTACGAGGTTCATCCTTCTTCTTCTTCTTCTATTTATTGTGTGCTGCTAGGTGCTCTCATGGGGTTCCCTAGGGATGCATGCGCAAAAATCCTCCTCTCCACACCGTCTTGAGCTAAGCTGAAAGCAACGGTATTGTCTCTGATATGTATAAATTGTCTCCTCACAAAGACCTGCCTATTGAACATCTTTGGAAAGCTGAGCTGAGAGATCATTCAGAGTGGGAATGGATTCATATCTGGTCAAACATCGTGCTTTCATCCAGGAATCCCAATCGCCAAATGATTCATTATAAAATAATCCATCAAGCCTATATCCCAAACGGCTACATCAAATGAAACTAAAAGACACTAAATATTGCGATATCAGTCCAGACAATACTGTAGGCACTTTTCTCTACATGGTGTGGCAATGCGCAGGTTCATCTCTGGGAAAATGCAGCAAATAAACTGTCCAATATGATTGGTAGAGCCCTGCACAACAAGGCTTCTTTCGTTAGACACTTCAAAATTAAATGTATCAATTAGTAATCGCTGGATATTATTAGCTTTACAGCTGATAAAAAGATGGTTGTTTCCCACTGGTAATCAGTGCAGCCTCTGACTGTAAGGGAATGGCTCCTATCATACAGAGACATAATTCAGCTCAAGCTCTCTGCCGCCCAAATTCATGGAGCAAGGACTGAAAACATATCTTGCTGGTCTAATTTGTGAACTAAAATGGTACTTTGCGAGACAACAATTTACATCTAATATCCTTTGCCCTTAAACTGTGAGACAAATTGAGAGAGTTCATTACATAACCATATGTACCAAACTAATCTGTACTGTACATACTGTAGCTATTATGTATATACTGCCATTTATGTGGTTGTCTTTGACGGATAAAATCTGCACCACCTTTGTACTGTGGAACATATTGTTATTGCGTATCTCTATATATTGGGGGAATCTGGAAATGATTGGGTTTTTTTAAGTTTGTTTTAATGTAATTATTATTGTTATTTTTTTATTTAAGGGATGGATTTATATGTGTATTAAACTAAATTATATATATATTTAATCAATATGCCCATCTCAAGGGTAATGGACTTGTGGGAGAAAAAGGAGGGGGGAAAAAATTAGTGTGCATAATTGTAAACTATATAGAAATTTGAGTGTCACCAACCACACATTAATAAAAAAGTTGATTACAAAAAAATTTTAAAAATTAAATCGCTGATGACAGCTGATTACATTAGAGCTGCACTCAGACGTGAAGGACAGATACTTGCCACTAACAAATTTAAACGTAACTAAAAGCACACAGCTGCTAACACACACGCCTTACGACAAGAAGACAAAGACGGCCCCACACTTTGAAAACCCCTGGCATTTGTTGTGTTTTACAACTGCTAAATATTGTATAATTAGACCCATTGTTAAAATGACCTGCATGTCTTACCTCCTCAGATGTTCTCCTCCTATCAGGTAGAACCAGGGTGTTAGCATGACTTCCAGGGACTATAGTAGATCCAATACTCATCCTGGGTCCAACCAACATGTAGCGTTTATCTCCTGATCTGTACTGGATGCTGTGACACAGTGTCCCATCATAGTTTGGCTCCTGCAGATATTTAGAAGTATAGTCTGTGGATTTGGAGCACTGCATTGCAATCAGCACGATGATGCTGATGACAAAAAGCAGTGAAACTGCTCCCAGAGTGATCATCAGGTAAAAAGTCACATCACTGTCTTCATCATCTTTAGCTGCACTTTGAACATCAGAGGCTGCAAAAGCCTCTTTGGGCTCCACCACTTTGACCATCACAGTAGCTGTTGCTGACAGTGACACGTTGCCATTGTCTTTGACCAGTATGAGCAGTTTGTGCTCAGCCTCGTCTGTCTCTGTGAATGAGCGAAGTGTTCTGATCTGTCCTGTATAGCGGTCCAAACCAAACAGACTGTGGTCACTCACTTCCTGCAGTGAGAAGAGCAGCCAGCCGTTATATCCTATATCAGCGTCATAGGCTCGGACTTTGGTCACCAAGTGTCCTGCGTGGACATTGCGGGGAATCTCCTGCACACCTTCAGCAGAGCCGTTGGAGCTGACTGGATACAGGATGACTGGAGCGTTGTCGTTCTGATCCAGAATGAACACGTGGACTGTGACGTTGCTGCTCAGTGACGGAGTTCCAGAATCTGTGGCAACAACTTGGAACTGGAACGTTTTCACAGCCTCAAAGTCAAAACTCTTCAGAGCAACAATGTCTCCAGTTTCTGAGTTTATGTTTATAAATGACGTCAACTTATTTCTTTCTGCTCCGTCTCTGGATAAATGATAGGAGATGTGTGCATTTTCATTCTCATCACGATCAAACGCTTTCACAATAAACACAGAGTCTCCTGGATTATTTCCTTCCCTCATATAAAAAGTGTACGGACTCTGTGCAAACTCTGGACTGTTATCATTAACATCTGATATAATCACAGATATAGTTTTTTCAGATGATAATTGGGGCTGACCTGCATCTTTGGCTGTTATTGTCAGATCATACTCTGACTTCTTCTCTCTATCCAGAGGGGATTTGGTCACTAAAGAAAAAGTTTTATCTTTTAGTGACGGTGATAAAGTAAAAGGAACGTCATTATCAAGAGAACAAAAAACTTTTCCATTAAGACCAGAATCTAAGTCATTAACACTAATCAGAGCAACAGTAGTTCCTGGTCTGGAATCTTCAGGAATTGAACTAGAAAAAGAGGTAACCTCGATCTCAGGCACATTATCATTAACATCAAGTATTTTAATAATGACACTTTTATCTGATGTAAGAGGGGCGGCGCCTTTATCTGAAGCTTGTATTTCTATTTCATATTCATCATTTTCTTCATAATCTATTAAACCTTTTACTGTTATTTCACCAGTTAAATGATTGATATCAAATAATCTTAAAATGTTTTGATTCAAGCTCTTTGTGAACAAATAAAGTATCTCTCCGTTCTGACCATCATCTAAATCCGTAGCATTAACCTGGATCACTGTGGTACCTATCGGTGAATTCTCCCTGAGGGTGACAGAATAGCTATCTTTAGAGAAAACAGGTGCGTTATCATTTACATCCAAAACGTTAACATTAATATTCATATTACTGGACTTTGGAGGCTTACCCCCGTCTAAAGCAGTCAGTGTTAACGTATAGCTGGCTTCAGTCTCCCTATCTAAAGCTTTTTGAACTACAAGAATAGGTATTTTACCATCACCACGTTTTGCTTTAACTTCTAAGCGGAAATGTTGATTTTGGCTCAGTTTGTATTGCTGCACTGAAAACGGGCCACTGTCTGGGTCTCTGGCGGGTTTCAGCTGAAATCGTACTCCAGGTAAAACAGACTCAGAGATGTCCAGTGTATTTAAATCTTCTGGGAAAGTGGGCGAATGATCATTAATATCAATCACTTCCACTTCAACATAATGGACCTCCAGTGGGTTTTCTAGCACCGTTTTTAAGCTGATCAAACACGTACTGCTGTGCGCGCACACTTCCTCACGGTCAATCTTACGGCTCACGTACAGATTGCCATCGTTGATATTCACACGGAACAGGGGCTCTGCTTCCCCAGAAACAACACGATACTTCCTTTCTTTCAACGTGTGTTTGTCTGATCCCAGATCTTTAGCAACATTTCCAACCACCGTTCCTTCACTAACCTCCTCGGAGATCGAGTACCGTAACTGTGCCGAAGCAGCGCTCCATAGAAGCGCCGTCAGGACGCACGGAGCCAACAATCCGCTCCGCGGTCGGACATTCTGCTTTCTTTGTTCCATGGTCAAACCCAGAAATCCTCAGTGATCCATCACAATGATCTCCCACGCGTTGTAAAAACAGACGACTCCTCAAACTGTTGGTCAAAAATGGCCCAAAATATGATGTCGACCAGGATTCATTAAAACCACCCGTTACAGACCTTCTCTTTGTGAGGGAGAAATGCTGTAAAGAGGAGTAACCACAAAGCCATGACGACAACACCCGCGTGCACCAATACTGCAATATTGTGCTGACACCATGCGACCATATTGCAATACATACAGTATCTGTGCACTATAAAGCTTGTTATTAAGGACTAATGAAATAAAGTGTTCTCTTTTTATAAACTCAAAAGTTATATGGTTTACAAAATGCTGACGACCACACCTTCACCTCCATATAAAACAACTAAAGAATCACAAAAAAACAAATATATTACTTAATATTAATGTTAATAGTTTAAATAATAATAAAAAAAGAAACTGTTTAAACTCATGGTATTTGCCATAATATTGTACATACTGTATGTTTCTCGACTTATTAAATTCAGTAGGAATTACATTTTTGACGTCATCTGCTTCATCGTCATAAATATACAATAATTTCAGCACCATGTCATTAACAGCTGTCTATTCAATTTTTTGGCAGAATGGTCTTTGGTTTGGTTTATATCATAATATCCACATTCTGCACAACCTTATGCATTATACTCTCCCCCTGAAGCATAATCACATTAAAAAAAACATGTAACTCGTTCAAATACAATACAGAGCCTGCAGATAAATGTCTATGTATTGTAGCAAGAAACCATCATATTTCAAAATAACAACCACAATAAGGGCACCAAAAAAATTAATTGGATTTCTCAAATACACCTTTAAAGTAACAGAGCGTTTACAATAATTGCTTAGATTTATACAGCGTTTTTTTAAGGAGACTCAAAGCGTTTAGAGAAACCATAATTCATTCATGCCAGTCACTCACATCAGTCATACAGGTGGTGGTAAGCTACAATGTAGCCACAGCTGCCCTGGGGCTTACTGACAGAAGCGTAGCTGCCATTTTGCGCCTATAGGGCCCCTCTGACCACCACTAACATTCATGCACAATACATACACATTCATACAAGGCAATGTGTGCCTTGCTCAAGGACACAACGACAATGACCCCCAGCCTTTTGGTTTCTGGACAACCACCACTGAGCCACGGTCAACCCAATTAACTCCATATATTATTCAGCAACACAACACAATATTTTTTGGAAAAAATAAATGTCTAGAAGCAAAAACGACTGAAATCAAACTACTTCACATTTTCATTTCAAACAATACATTTTAACTGTGAAATAAAATGAAGCAAAATTTAGAAAAAAAAAACTTTTTGTATGAAAATATGATTAATTACATTAATAATCATCAACAATTATTATTTTAATGATAATGAATTACTATTAGACATTTTATAATAAGTATGAAGTATTATTACTCATTTGATAATAATTTGTATAATATATAGTCATGGCCTGTGCATGTGTGCGTGTGTGTGAAAAAAACATTTTTAAAGCTAAACTTAGTGTTAATAAAAAAGTTAACATGCATGATCTGATTCTTTGGAACCAAGAACACAGATCCTCTTTGATCAGGTTTTTATATATTATCTTTGTATTTTGGCTTACACCTCTGGGATATAGTTTAGCACTGACCTCAGTTTCTACAAATGACTTGGGTTTATTCAAGTTTATATTTCCAAGGAGAAGAAGTTTATAGATATCTGCTTCTTTGTAAATTAAATAATGTATTAATTTAATAGAAGCACTTTCAACAAATACAAAACATTTGTTGTTGTTGAGCAAAATACATTTGCTGGACCTGAGTTAAATATGTTCCATTCATAGCACGACTGAATGAACAGAGATTCAGCAACAACAACAAAAAATTGCGATTAAATCAGAAAAATCATGCGATTTTAATAGTTTGAATGGACAATCATAAACATACCAAGTAGAAAGTGAATAAAGTATTTGAGAACTCTCACTAAGTTTCAAAAGTACATACATATTCTCCAAAAACATTGATGCGTCACCAAACAAGTACAGTAGAGCCAGGGACGCTAACTAACACTGCTTAAACAACTCCCAGTGAGTGAGTTTGAAAATGTCAATATTTAAAATTGCAAATTGAACACAGTTGTTTGGAATTACGTGTGCTTACCTCCTCAGATGTTCTCCTCCTATCAGGTAGAACCAGTGTGTTAGCATGACTTCCAGGGACTATAGTAGATCCAATACTCATCCTGGGTCCAACCAACATGTAGCGTTTATCTCCTGATCTGTACTGGATGCTGTGACACAGTGTCCCATCATAGTTTGGCTCCTGCAGATATTTAGAAGTATAGTCTGTGGATTTGGAGCACTGCATTGCAATCAGCACGATGATGCTGATGACAAACAGCAGTGAAACTGCTCCCAGAGTGATCATCAGGTAAAAAGTCACATCACTGTCTTCATCATCCTTAGCTGCACTTTGAACATCAGAGGCTGCAAAAGCCTCTTTGGGCTCCACCACTTTGACCATCACAGTAGCTGTTGCTGACAGTGACACGTTGCCATTGTCTTTGACCAGTATGAGCAGTTTGTGCTCAGCCTCGTCTGTCTCTGTGAATGAGCGAAGTGTTCTGATCTGTCCTGTATAGCGGTCCAAACCAAACAGACTGTGGTCACTCACTTCCTGCAGTGAGAAGAGCAGCCAGCCGTTATATCCTATATCAGCGTCATAGGCTCGGACTTTGGTCACCAAGTGTCCTGCGTGGACATTACGGGGAATCTCCTCCACGCCTTCAGCAGAGCCGTTGGAGCTGACTGGATACAGGATGACTGGAGCGTTGTCGTTCTGATCCAGAATGAACACGTGGACTGTGACGTTGCTGCTCAGTGACGGAGTTCCAGAATCTGTGGCAACAACTTGGAACTGGAACGTTTTCACAGCCTCAAAGTCAAAACTCTTCAGAGCAACAATGTCTCCAGTTTCTGAATTTATGTTTAGAAATGACGTCAACTTATTTGTTTCTGCTCCGTCTCTGAATAAATGATAGGAGATGTGTGCGTTTTCATTCTCGTCATGATCAAACGCTTTCACAATAAACACAGAGTCTCCTGGATTATTTCCTTCCCACATATAAAAAGTGTACGGACTCTGTGCAAACTCTGGACTGTTATCATTAACATCTGATATAATCACAGATATTGTTTTTTCAGATGATAATTGGGGCTGACCTGCATCTTTGGCTGTTATTATCAGATCATACTCAGACTTCTTCTCTCTATCCAGAGGGGATTTGGTCACTAAAGAAAAAGTTTTGTCTTTTAGTGACGGTGATAAAGTGAATGGGACATTGTCATTTAATGTACAAATAACTTTTCCATTAGGACCAGAGTCCAAGTCATTGACACTAATAAGAGCCACAGTAGTTCCTGGTCTGGAATCTTCAGGAATTGACCTTGAAAAGGATGTTACTTCTATCTCAGGTGCGTTGTCGTTCACGTCCACAATCTTAATGGTGACGCTTTTTTCTGTGGTTAGAGGTGCAATACCCTGATCTGAAGCTTCAATTTCAATCTCATATTTATTTTTTTCTTCATAATCAATTCGGCCTTTAACAGTTATGTCTCCAGTTAATAGATCAATATCGAAAAGGTTCAATATATTGTGATTTATACTGTTGCTAAAGGAATAAGTCACATCCCCGTTTGCACCATCATCCAAATCTGTTGCATTCACTTGCAGGACTGTTGTTCCTATTGGAGCATTTTCTTTTAGTGTTACTGAATAAATGTCTTTAGAAAAAAACGGTGCATTATCATTAATGTCCAAAACCTTGACTTCAATATTCATGCTGCCAGATTTTGGGGGTTTACCACCATCATTTGCAGTCAGAATGAAATAGTGACTTTTTGAGGTTTCTCTGTCTAAAGGTTTTTGTAAAATAATTATGGGAATTTTACCATCATCTCCTTTATCTTTAACCTCCAAACGAAAGTGTTCATTTTGGCTTAGTTTGTACTGCTGCACAGAAAAATGACCGCTATCCGGATCACGGGCTGGTTTTAGTTGAAATCGCGCTCCAGGTAAAGCGGACTCTGAAATCTCCAGGAGTTTCTCCTTCTCTGGGAACTCAGGAGAATGATCATTAATGTCCACAACTTCCACTTCGATGTAGTGAACCTCCAGTGGATTTTCCAGCACCGTTTTAAGGTTGATCACACACGCACTGCTTTGCGCGCACACCTGCTCACGGTCAATCTTGCGGCTCACAGACAGAACTCCGTCATTGTGACTGACACGGAAAAGAGGCTCCGCGTCCCCGGACACAATGCGATACTTCCTGCCTTTCAGCGAGCTTTTATCTATTCCCAGATCCTTCGCTATATTCCCAACCACCGTTCCCTCACTAACCTCTTCGGGGATGGAATATCTTGATTGCGCAGATGCAACGCTCCACAACAGCATCACAGACAGATATCCCCGCACCCGCCGTGCTTTGCGTCCTCTTTGTTCCATGGTTGATCCCAAAAACATCAGATATTCACCCAAAAAGCAGCATTTAAGATCCAAAAACATGCGACTTTCCGGAGCATCCCTGTCCTGTTTACTCTGATGTGAATGTTATTAACAGCTATGGTTAAGGCATCACAAAGACAGCCACACCACAAAGGCTGGAGCCTGTGCTGAAGAGAACATGTAGTCCGGAGGTGGAACCACAAAGCAATGACGTCGACATGCGAGTGCTGTTTAAGTCTGATATTACACTGACACCATGCGACCATTATACTTCCTGTAAATGAGTACTGTGAACATGGACTTGCTTTTTATTTTCTTTAGAAATAAATGAATAAATGAATAAATAAATGAATAAATGAATAAATGAATAAATAAATAAATGAATAAAGATATTTATTTTTTACCTAAAAGTAACAAGCTGTAAATGATCAGCTGTGCATATACTTCCAGTGCAATGTTAAAGTGATCATATATATATAAACTGATAAAAAAAAAACACTAATATTGCAAAAAGCTACAGTATATACCTGTATGTATTTCAAGTTCAAAAGTCTAAATACACAATAAGAAAATGTGCTGTCTGGTTATTCGCTAAGACAACATCAAATGCAGAACTGAGACAATCAGGAAAATGTTCAAACGTTTTGAGCCCAGTGTCACTTTGGATTATGTCATCAAATGGATACAACCTGTTAGCTGGTGTATTTCCTGATAATGCTGTCTAATTAAAGAGAAAACCATGTTTAACCAATTCTTGACTAATTTGTACATATACCTATGATTTCCGTTCATCATATAAAATAAAAAAAACAAAAAAACAAGACTGTCGAATCAACAGTAGTTAATCAATCAATTCATCTTTTTTGAATTTTACTATCTGTTCAATAATTTATCATTATTATTCTTTAACTTACTTTATTCCAGCATGCAAGTATTGTCTTCCTAAAGCACCCGTGTTTCATTTTTCAGTCAAATTCTTTAAAATAGAAAAATAATTGAAGAAAAAAAGGAAAATAGAATCTGAAAGAATAGTTTGGTAAAATTATGTCCACAAACTGTTGATAATGTAAAAGCTTCTCTACAAAAACACGGGCTCAACTTTTCTGTTCTCAATTTACATGAAATCACAAAAGACTGGGCTCTCCTTGAGCTCAACGAAACAACGCAATAATAATAATTCTTAATAATAAACATCATAGAAGGTCCACTTACAGAGGCAAGGAGGGTATTTCATTAAACCCAGCTCAGGGCTTAATGACAGGTTCATCCTGAGAGTCAGTTAAACCGGGATCTAACTAAAACAGCCATTTCATCAAAGCACAAAAACCTCAGTTCCCATGGTGATGAAGTCTGTGCTGCAAACCTGCTCCAGGCCAGGTCTAAGCAGCAGGCTTAGTTTACCTGCTGCTTAAACCACGTGATCCTGTTTAGAGTTGTCATTTCATTACGACTTATTGCATTGTTATTATTTTAAATGCTGACAGGTGTAAAAACCACAGTACACTCAGCAAAACCACATACAGTATATAAGTGTCTAATCATACGTGCTTCAGTTGTTCCCGATAAACGCATGAAATAGCACCAACTTTAACCATTTAATGCTTTTAAAATGTTTAAACCACAAAAAACTTATTAAACGAGTCCGTCATTTTTTCTCTCTTCTTCTCACTCGATGCTCAAAAACGACCGATGTCTCGTCTTCTTCGTCTCAGCATTTGTCTCAATAGATTGTTTTCACGACGCGTCATCACCGTGTCATCAAACCGGAAGTCGCCATCTTGGAGGTACTCGGCAGGTAAACAAAGCAGATCCCAAACGTCGAACAAAAGAAAATGCTGAATTATTGCCGTGTTTTTGGCTGTACCAATCAGTCAGACCGTGAAAAACATTTGGAGTTTTATAGTTTGTCAAAATGATTACAAATCAGGGAGAACAATGTCAAAAGTTATTAGAGGAAAGGAGGTGCTCGTAATTAGCAAAGTTATAGACCAGGATC
Organism: Gouania willdenowi; assembly: GCF_900634775.1. Classification (NCBI taxonomy): domain Eukaryota; kingdom Metazoa; phylum Chordata; class Actinopteri; order Blenniiformes; family Gobiesocidae; genus Gouania; species Gouania willdenowi. The sequence continues at coordinate 16,536,783 of NC_041053.1, forward strand.
TACGAGGCAAACATCTGGACAACATCTGAATTTGTTCGGCCCATTTCTTGTCAGGTAAGTGAATTGTTGATAGCATCGGCTCTTAACTATTTTTCTAGTGTGATGATAATAATATAATTAATATCAAGCTACTGCATGTGGCATTATTGACTTAATTAATATAATCACATTTAATAGCTTGCTGTATACCGTAGCAACACAGTTCTTAAAAAGTAGAGCTAAAACGTGCTAAATTTGTCATTGTATTCCAGGTAAAAGGTCTGACCTTTATCAAAAGAATGACCCAGAATGGGTTAGGGTTAAAACCAGGTAGTTGACAATATCAGGATACGATACGAAGACTCTCCGGGTCATCATTGATCCAAGACGAGGGAGTCAACTCATATGGATCTGCACTACCAATATACCATGATTTTTTCAAATATCATGCCCTTTATTGCGTACCAAGTCCTTCCCTGTATGCCTTTGCATTTTGAGGAGCATTTCTCTGGTTTTGGACATTTATCCATCGCAGTGTTTACATCCGTGTGCCTCCAATATGGCCGCGGATCCGGGTTACTGCCCAGAATGTAACGTAGGTGAAAACCCTCTGTTGCCTTTTTACTCAGAGTAAAAGCTGCAACGTATGCATCCTTATGTCTCTGATCAATCTGTGATCGACCACGTGGCTCAGCTGACGACATCTGTTGACAAGCATTTAACCTAAAGAGCGCCAGTGGCTGAACTGCTGCTTTTCAAGCTGAAAAGTTTGATGAAATAAAAATGGAAAAAGCCAATGTCCAGAGGCAGCTGGTAAACCAGGCTTTAACCCGTAAACCTGGTTCTTTTAAGCGCACTTTGATGAAACACCCACCAAGTGTTGAGCCAGGTATGGGGGATATAGGCTTGTATCTAATTTGTGCTAAACAAACAAACAAACAAACAAACATAAATATAAACAACAGAGCCAAACAGTCACAAATCTGCCACACAAAACCAAAAAAAGAGGTTCTCTGCAAAAACGGCTATGTCCATGAATCTGTATAGAGGTTTATCAAGTACTTGGAAAAAAAACTAAGTAGAAGTAACATAACTGAAAATGACTATAATAAAAGTTGGTCACTGAGAGCTATTACGTAAATAGCTTAAATTAAATGTATTTGTATTAAAAGTATGTCTAAAAGTAAACCACAAAGACAGTGTATTTAAAAAAATAAATAAATCATAGATCCCTCTTTTATTAGCGCAAATGAAGTATAACAATTGTGATATGCCAGCGCCGGGACACTCAAAATCTACTAGTCATGTACTTAAGGTACCTTAATTCTCAGCTAACATCACCTTCAAATAATGAACCACACACACAAGCCAAACTGCAGGGGAAAAAAAATTGCTTCAATGCCATAAATGAAAATATGTAGCAGTTTGTAACTGGGATGATATCAAAGCAGGAATATAATACAGAGAGAAAAGCTCTTTAAATAAATGACTGACACACCTCTTTAGATGCCTTGTGTATCATTATGAAAAAACTTACAAAGCTTTCAAAAAAGAAAAAGAAATGTAAAACAACACACTACAACAACCAAATAAAATGAACACTAAAAAAGATGCACAGCTGGTGAAATCTGTTCTGAATGTTTCAGCACTACCACAAATATTAAAAAGCTTAACAATGGCTGCATCACTCGTGGTGCTCAATTTTTCAATCCAGCTAAATGTAACTACTGAACTTTCACGAAGCTGTAATACCAACTTGTCAGATTTCTGAATATAATACTTTGGTTTTGCACATTTGGCAAATATATGCTTTCAAGAGGAAAAAGTTAATTCCTAAAAAGAGAACTTGGTAGTTTTCTTACCTCCTCAGATGTTCTCCTCCTATCAGGTAGAACCAGAGTGTTAGCATGACTTCCAGGGACTATAGTAGATCCAATACTCATCCTGGGTCCAACCAACATGTAGCGTTTATCTCCTGATCTGTACTGGATGCTGTGACACAGTGTCCCATCATAGTTTGGCTCCTGCAGATATTTAGAAGTATAGTCTGTGGATTTGGAGCACTGCATTGCAATCAGCACGATGATGCTGATGACAAAAAGCAGTGAAACTGCTCCCAGAGTGATCATCAGGTAAAAAGTCACATCACTGTCTTCATCATCTTTAGCTGCACTTTGAACATCAGAGGCTGCAAAAGCCTCTTTGGGCTCCACCACTTTGACCATCACAGTAGCTGTTGCTGACAGTGACACGTTGCCATTGTCTTTGACCAGTATGAGCAGTTTGTGCTCAGCCTCGTCTGTCTCTGTGAATGAGCGAAGTGTTCTGATCTGTCCTGTATAGCGGTCCAATCCAAACAGACTGTGGTCACTCACTTCCTGCAGTGAGAAGAGCAGCCAGCCGTTATATCCTATATCAGCGTCATAGGCTCGGACTTTGGTCACCAAGTGTCCTGCGTGGACATTGCGGGGAATCTCCTCAACACCTTCAGCAGAGCCGTTGGAGCTGACTGGATACAGGATGACTGGAGCGTTGTCGTTCTGATCCAGAATGAACACGTGGACTGTGACGTTGCTGCTCAGTGACGGAGTTCCAGAATCTGTGGCAACAACTTGGAACTGGAACGTTTTCACTGCCTCAAAGTCAAAACTCTTCAGAGCAACAATGTCTCCAGTTTCTGAATTTATGTTTAGAAATGAAGACAACATACTTTTTTTGCTTCCATCTCTTAAAATATGATACGATATAAGTGCATTATCGCCCTCATCCCGATCATAAGCTTTGACTGAAAACACAGGTGCATCTGACTCATTTGCTTCAGTGATGTAAAATATATACGGGTTAAATACAAACTCAGGACTATTGTCATTCACGTCTGACACTTCTACATGCACAGTTTTCTCTGACATTAATGGAGGTTGACCAGCATCTTTAGCAGTTATTGTCAAATCATAGTGTGACACTCGCTCTTTGTCAAGAGGGGCTTTGGTTACCAATGAAAACATTTTATCCTTTAGTGATGGGGATAAGGTAAATGGGGCATCTTCTTTCAAAGTGCAAATCACATTTCCATTTAACCCAGAGTCTAGGTCGTTGACACTGATAAGGGCAACTGTTGTTCCAAGTCTGGAATTTTCAGGAATCGAGCTGGAAAATGATGTTATTTCAATCTCAGGTGCGTTATCATTAACATCAGCTATTTTAATATTGACGCTTTTCTCTGATGTTAGAGGAACTGGGCCTTTGTCAGATGCTTGGATTTCTAATTCATATTCCTCATTCTTTTCATAATCAATTACACCTTTGACAGTTATCTCTCCTGTTAAAGCGTTAATATTGAAAAGTTGCACAATCTTTCGATTCATACTGTTGCTAAACGAGTATACCACATCTCCATTAGGACCCTCATCTAAATCCGTTGCATTTACTTGTGCCACAATTGTGCCAACGGGTGCGTTTTCAGTAAGTGTGACTGATAACATCTCTTTTTGGAAAACAGGTGGGTTATCATTTGTATCAAGAACGCTTACAATGATGCTCATACTGCCAGATTTGGGTGGTTTGCCTCCATCCAGGGCAGTCAGTATTAAAACATGCTTTCCTACAGTTTCCCTGTCTAAAGATTTTTGAATAATCAAAACCGGTACTTTTCCATCACCACGTTTTTCCTTTACTTCCAAACGGAAATGATCGTTCTGGCTCAGTTTGTATTGCTGCACGGAAAACTGGCCACTGTCTGGATCCTGTGCTGGTGAGAGCTGAAATCGGGCTCCTGGTAGTACTGTTTCAGGCATTTCTAATATTTTCTTCTGCTCAGGGAACAATGGTGCATGATCATTAATATCAAGGATTTCCACTTCAACATAATGGATCTCCAGCGGATTTTCAAGAATGGTTTTCAGATTTATCACACACGCACTGCTCAGCTCGCACTCTGCCTCTCTGTCTATTTTGCGGCGCACGGACAAAGTGCCGTCGTTTGGATTCACACGGAAAAGGGGGTCTGCATCACTGGAGGAAACAATCCGATACTTTCTATTTATTAGAGTGCCTTTGTCTAATCCCAAGTCTTTAGCCACATTTCCAACTACAGTTCCCTCATTTACCTCCTCGGTGATGGAGTATCTTAATTGGGCTGATGCTGCTGTCCATAGAAGCACTGTAACGCATCCAAGAAAAAAACCTCCCCTCGTTCCAGGCTGGCGTTGTCTTTGTTCCATGTCTGATAACGACGTGTTCAATAATCCATGATAAAAGACAGCAGCTGGGTTGTAAAATTCCAAGTATGCAATTGTAAACTAAAAATGTCCAATGCAAAACGCAAGAAACGGGTCTTTTATTTAAAAAAAATATATATATATGTAGACACGATCCCGTCAGCGTCAGAATGACAAACCCAGGAGGTGGAACCGTGACATGATGACGAAGAGCAAAGCCCACTGCTGGTTTTTAATATTGTACTGACACCATGTGTCCGTTAGGGACGCTGCAGAAACTATTAGTTTAATCCAAAAATAAATTACTCAGCCATTCTTTTTAGATCAATATATAGATGTTGTTGCTGTTTTTTTTGTTTTTTTCTTTTTATGGAAAATAAATGTATCTTCATTTTTATTTGAAATGAATATTTTAACTATTGAAAACATATTACATTCATAATCAGCTAAAACATTGATAGAGTATTTGAATATTTCCTATTTAAAAATGAATTATTCAAAATGAAAGGTACAGATGGGAGAAAAAACTATGGCAAACAGAAGATTAGAAAATTGCAGTGAAAAAGGAAATATCTGTAGTAATATTCTTTTAATATTATGCAACAAATCTTCATCAATTCATATTCTCTGACAGGAAATGCAAAAATATCACGTCCATTGTAGTAATGACTAATAAAAGCAAAAATTAGAGTTTCACACAACCCCAAAGCCAAACAGAGCTTGATCAAAATTAAGTTTTCATGAAAATCATATTAAAACAGAGCTAACAACTGATGTGTAACCAGTGTAACCGGTCATTTAACCATGAACTATAGATAATAATTGCCTGTATTTGTGAGAAAAATGTACAAAAAGGATCCTTTCAAGTAACATGAATGTGAAATGGAAATGACTTTGCAGCATAATTTAATTAGTGAAAAAAAATTGTACGGTAAAAGTTTTGTTTTCATTTTTATTTTGTTTTTGTTTTTACCTTTGGAATTTTTAGGTTTATTCATTGAGCACAAATTAAAACAACATCTGTGCAAACATTTGAGCTAGTACAAAGCTCCACACCTGAGCATATTGAATATAAAACATGAAAATCACACTGTATGACAAGAAGCAGGAAGCAACAAAGTCACAGCAGTTTAGATTATTATCCAGTGGAAAGAAAAAAATATAATCTTTAGAAGAATAGATTATATAGGGAAGTTGAGACATTGAGACTCGTCAAGAAGCTAGAAAACTGGTTTTAAAACATAATGATTGATAGTTTATTTAGAGAGTAGGTGTTCCATGAAATGATTTTTAAAGGCAGTACAAGAACATATTGACCTGAGAGATAGGTGTATTTCATTCTAAAGCTTAGAGCCTTCAAGGGTGATGTTAAATTGGTGTTGAGTTGTTCTAGAATGGTAAGAGCACACTATTATTACTGTGTGAATTAAAAAAAGGTTAATTTTGAAAACACATGAAGGGAAAAGCTCTCTATAAGTGTAAAAAAAAGACTGTCATACCTCTTCAGATGTCCTGTGTATCACTATGTAAAAACTTATAACGCTTTGTAACAAAGAAAAGTAAAACAACCCACTTCAACCACTGAATAAAATGAATACTGAAGTAAGAAGATGCACGGTCGCTGAAATCTGTATATGTTTCAGCACCACCACAAAAAAGAAAAAGCTCAACAATGACTGCATCACTCATGGTTATTCTTGATTGTTCATTCCAGCTAATAGTAACTACTGTAATTTTACTAAGCCAAACCAACTTGTCAGAATTTTACAGCAAAAAGTGAACATTTTCTATATATACCGGTAATACTTGGGTTTTGCACATTTGGTAAAAGTGATTTTAAGCAGATAAAGTAAAAAAAAATTAAAGGAGACCTTGGTAGTTGTCTTACCTCCTCAGATGTTCTCCTCCTATCAGGTAGAACCAGTGTGTTAGCATGACTTCCAGGGACTATAGTAGATCCAATACTCATCCTGGGTCCAACCAACATGTAGCGTTTATCTCCTGATCTGTACTGGATGCTGTGACACAGTGTCCCATCATAGTTTGGCTCCTGCAGATATTTAGAAGTATAGTCTGTGGATTTGGAGCACTGCATTGCAATCAGCACGATGATGCTGATGACAAAAAGCAGTGAAACTGCTCCCAGAGTGATCATCAGGTAAAAAGTCACATCACTGTCTTCATCATCTTTAGCTGCACTTTGAACATCAGAGGCTGCAAAAGCCTCTTTGGGCTCCACCACTTTGACCATCACAGTAGCTGTTGCTGACAGTGACACGTTGCCATTGTCTTTGACCAGTATGAGCAGTTTGTGCTCAGCCTCGTCTGTCTCTGTGAATGAGCGAAGTGTTCTGATCTGTCCTGTATAGCGGTCCAAACCAAACAGACTGTGGTCACTCACTTCCTGCAGTGAGAAGAGCAGCCAGCCGTTATATCCTATATCAGCGTCATAGGCTCGGACTTTGGTCACCAAGTGTCCTGCGTGGACATTGCGAGGAATCTCCTCAACACCTTCAGCAGAGCCGTTGGAGCTAACTGGATACAGGATGACTGGAGCGTTGTCGTTCTGATCCAGAATGAACACGTGGACTGTGACGTTGCTGCTCAGTGATGGAGTTCCAGAATCTGTGGCAACAACTTGGAACTGGAACGTTTTCACAGCCTCAAAGTCAAAACTCTTCATAGCAACAATGTCTCCAGTTTCTGAATTTATGTTTAGGAATGACGTCAACTTATTTCCATCAATTTGTCGTAAAATATGATAAGAAATAATGGCATTATCACCTTCATCACGGTCAGTGGCTTTCACTGAAAACACAGTTGCTCCTGGGCTATTATTCTCAACTATATAAAATGTATAAGGGCTCAATAAAAATTGTGGACGGTTATCATTTACATCAGACACTACAACGCTTATAGTTCTCTCTGTTAAATATGAGCGTTCACCTGAATCTTTTGCAACAATTGTTACATCATATTTTGAAACTGTTTCCCTGTCCAACTGTGACGTGGTCACAACAGCGTACATGTTGTCTTGTAATGAAGGAGATAATGTAAAAGGAAAGTCTTGTTTAATTGTGCAAATAACTTTACCATTGATTCCAGAGTCTAAATCAGTCACACTGATAAGCGCTACTGTAGATCCTATTTTTGAATCTTCACTTATTGAGCTTGAAAATGACGTCACATCTATCTCAGGTGCATTGTCATTCACATCAATAACAGATATAATTACAATTTTATCTGTTGTTAGTGGAACTTGTCCTTTATCTGAAGCTTGAATGTCTAATTCATAACTGCTGCTTTTCTCAAAATCTAATTTACCTTTCACTTTGATTTCCCCAGTGTTTTCATCTATACTAAAGAGTTTCATTAATTTTGAATCCACATCTTTTCCAAATAAATATATTATTTCACTGTTAGCTCCCTGATCCAAATCAGTTGCATTTACCTGAATGACTACTGTGTCCACAGGGACATTTTCTTTAACTGTAACAGAGTAAGACTCCTTTGTGAACACAGGTGAGTTATCATTAACATCCAGAACGTCAATAATTATATTTATATCACCTGATTTGGCGGGTTTACCTCCATCAATAGCCGTCAGACGCAGTTTAAGCTGTCGCACTGTTTCTCTATCCAACTGTTTCTGCAGAACTAAAATCGGCATCTTCCGATCCTCACCTCTGTCCTTCACTTCCACTCTGAAATGATCATTATGGCTCAGTTTATAGTGCTGAACACCGAGCAGGCCTACGTCTGGATCCTGCGCAGCTTGGAGTTGAAAACGCGCTCCAGGAGAAGCGGACTCGGAAATTTCAAGCCTTTTTTCTTTTTCTGGAAAAACAGGCGCATGGTCATTGATATCTAATATTTCCACTGTTACATAATGGATCTCTAGTGGGTTTTCTAGTACGGTCTTTAAATTAATCAAACACGGGGTTGTGCGTTCGCACGCCTCCTCCCTGTCTATTCTTTGTTTCAAATACAGGACCCCGTCATTCTGATTGACCTCGAACAGGGGCTCAGATGAGCCTGCCACAACGCGATATCCTCTGTTTCTGAGAGCATTCCTGTCCAATCCCAAATCTTTAGCTATATTTCCGACAACAGTTCCCTCTTGAACCTCTTCAGATATGGAATACCTGATTTGTGCCAAAGCTCCGCTCCACAAAATGTCCCAAAGCAGCATGAAAGCAAGCCACCACCGCGCCTCGCTCCGTCTTCTTTGTTCCATGATTGAACACAAAACAGTCCATTGACGTGTTGTGGTTTTAAATCCAGTCGATAAGAGCCGACCAAAACCGACACAAAACGTGTGTGGAAAGAAGCTGCAGAGCTTGGTGTACAATCCTGACCGTAGGAAGCGATGTGATGCAGAAATGATTAAAAAAAAAAGGCAGGCGCTCTGTTCAATAGAAGCAAATGACGTAAAAACACCTCGTACAATCCTATAAACAAAACCTACACTGACACCAAGTGTCCAAATATATTACCACAAGGGGGAGTAATCATTTAAAATAGTTTAAAAAGTATTCATTCATATATAAAATATTTATAATCGACTGAATGTTGCTAAGCATATTAAATAATTTGTGCCTATCACAATCCTTTAGAAAAAACACAAACACAAAAAGGCTAATGGACCACAACACCATATAGAAATCAAAGCACTGCATATTAAACAGGGTTTAGTATCAGCTCAAATAAAATACACCTACGCAATATACAAATAATTTAGGACCAAAAGTCTAAAGATTCATGCAGTTTATACCTCATACAGCAACGTTTGGAAAGGAAAAGCTTTGCAGAAGTTTGAAATGGTTATTATTATTAATAATAATATTAACAATAAAAACAATAACAACAACAACAACAACAACAACAACAACAACAACAACAACAACAACAACAACAACAACAACAACAACAACAATAATAATAATAATAATAATAATAATAATAATAATAATAATAATGCATTGGATTTTATTTAGTGCTTTTAATTGACACTCAAAGTGCTTTACTTTGATGTGCATTATTCGTTCATTCCGCACAGTGATGGTAAGCTACAGTTTGAGCCACAGCTGCCCTGGGGCAGACTGACAAAAGCGAGGCTGCCATAGTGCGCCATCGGCCTTTCCGACCACCACCACCAACACTCACACATCACATTCATACTAGACAATGTGGGTGAAGTGTCTCATCTAAGGACACAAAGAAACTGCTTCTCAAGCAAAAACAAGTAACACTGCAGAATATGTTGCGCATTGACTTAAAAATAAAAAAATAAACGCTTGAAGGTTTCAGCACCAAGGACAGCGACAGTCTGGTCTCAAGCTCTCAGACACGTTTAGTGAATATCCTGTGCACAAAAACTGTAATTACATTAAAATACTTAATTATTGAAATGTTTATGAAATTTCAAGTAACCCATAAAAAATATCATTTTGTTTTAATTTAAACTAAGAACCTTTAGGGAAAAATTGTAGAAACTGAACTCAAAGTGTGCTATGTGTTAAGAGCAGAGATGGTTTAATGATAGTCAATGTACACAGGTTATCTTAAAATATCTGATTTTATGTATTTTTAAAATATATATATATATATATATATATATATATATATATATATATATATATATACATATATATATATATATATATATATATATATACATATATATATTTCTATGGAAGTCCATTCCCAACAATAAAAAAAAAACGCAGGAAAAATAAAACAATAATAGTAAAAAAAAATAAAAAAATACAAGTCATAATTATGAGATGCTAAGTCATAATTATAAGACACCATCTCATAATTATGCCTTTGGTGACTGTGTTCACACTCACGTTCAAGCTGTTTTTGAAACACTGACTCTCACAGGAAATGTGCATGTTTTAACACCCCACAGGAATCTAAAAGTGAGCTTCATGAGGGTTATGTGTACTTGTGCATGACAACGCAGTGAAATAATGTGAACTGTGTTTCTATAAAATCAGTCACATCAGTTGATGCACTGTCAGTAATTTTCCTGGCCATCCAACATTTTTGGTGCATTTGTCTGTCGCCGTGTTGCCTGTCAGACATTTGCAACTGATGGAAAATAAAGGTCTATAAAGGTCTATAAATGCTGCCACTTGAGTTTCATCTGTCTTACTTCATTTCTTCCACTGTTGGTTGATCTGTAGCTTTCTCTCCAGGGTGTGGAGGCTGATTCTGATTTAAGGAGATTCCTCATAAACAACTCCAATTTGAAAGTGATGACTTCATCGATGATGAGTCATCGTAAAGATTTTTCTCAGCCCCTTCCAACTAGCTTTGGCGCATCACATGGAAGACCATTTGGAACTTTAAGACAGTATCTCCAAATTAATACTTAGCATTACATAATTTTGAGATACTATCTCATATATATGATTTAGTATGTCAGGATGTTAATTTGTCATTGTTTTTTTTTACTGGCAGGAATGGGCTTCCATACATTTCAGCCCCAATGAGTGGAGATAAATGTTTTTGTTTAATTTTCTTTAATAATGTTACACACCTTTAAAAGACTATTTAATGTAATTAACTTGATTGAGAATGCACAAAGAAAGGCACTAATGAACAGATGGTTTGCAAAATGATCTTACCTCCTCAGATGTTCTCCTCCTATCAGGTAGAACCAGTGTGTTAGCATGACTTCCAGGGACTATAGTAGATCCAATACTCATCCTGGGTCCAACCAACATGTAGCGTTTATCTCCTGATCTGTACTGGATGCTGTGACACAGTGTCCCATCATAGTTTGGCTCCTGCAGATATTTAGAAGTATAGTCTGTGGATTTGGAGCACTGCATTGCAATCAGCACGATGATGCTGATGACAAAAAGCAGTGAAACTGCTCCCAGAGTGATCATCAGGTAAAAAGTCACATCACTGTCTTCATCATCTTTAGCTGCACTTTGAACATCAGAGGCTGCAAAAGCCTCTTTGGGCTCCACCACTTTGACCATCACAGTAGCTGTTGCTGACAGTGACACGTTGCCATTGTCTTTGACCAGTATGAGCAGTTTGTGCTCAGCCTCGTCTGTCTCTGTGAATGAGCGAAGTGTTCTGATCTGTCCTGTATAGCGGTCCAAACCAAACAGACTGTGGTCACTCACTTCCTGCAGTGAGAAGAGCAGCCAGCCGTTATATCCTATATCAGCGTCATAGGCTCGGACTTTGGTCACCAAGTGTCCTGCGTGGACATTGCGGGGAATCTCCTGCACACCTTCAGCAGAGCCGTTGGAGCTGACTGGATACAGGATGACTGGAGCGTTGTCGTTCTGATCCAGAATGAACACGTGGACTGTGACGTTGCTGCTCAGTGATGGAGTTCCAGAATCTGTGGCAACAACTTGGAACTGGAACGTTTTCACAGCCTCAAAGTCAAAACTCTTCAGAGCTGAGATTTCTCCAGTTTCTGAGTTTATGTTTAGAAAAGACAATATATCTGGACCTCCTCCTCTTGCTATATTATATAAAATAACAGCATTTTCATTCACATCATTGTCTTTAGCGCTCAGTGAAAATATAGACTTTCCAGCAATGTTATTTTCTAACAAATAAAACTTTAGAGGACTCTCTGAGAACTGTGGTCTGTTGTCGTTTACATCTGATATATGAATGATCAGATTTCTGACAGTAGACAATGGAGGCTCACCACAGTCTGTAGCTTTCACTGATATTTCATAATAAGTCACCTGCTCTCGATCCAAGAATCCCTTCGTAACAACTGAAAATGTATTTTCCTTATATGAAGGTTTTAACTCAAAAGGAACATTTTCAGTCAAACTTGAAATAATTTTACCATTAACCCCTGAGTCTTTATCAGATACACTGATTAGTGAAATCACAGTCCCAGGCTTTGAATCCTCAGGCACTGTTTTTGACAATGATGTGACTTCTATTTCTGGTGCATTATCATTAATATCTTTTATTTTTACAATTACTCTGCAACGGCTTGTTAATGGAGGAGAGCCTTTATCTGAAGCCTGCACATCGAGCCTGTACATGTCTGAATCTTCATAATCCAACGGCTCTTTTAATGTTATTTTTCCATTTAAACTGTCTAATTCAAATTTATCATAAACCTTACGTGCTAATGTTTTACTTAGACTGTATTTTATTTCTCCGTTTATCCCTTCATCTGGATCTACTGCTGACAGTTGTGCAATAATTGTACCAACTGAAACATTTTCGAATATTTGTATAATATATGTATCCTGGCTAAATTTTGGAGGATTGTCATTCGTATCAAGAACAGTAATAGAAATATTAAGTGTTCCTGATCTTGGGGGTTTTCCTCCATCAATAGCTGTTACAAGAAGCTGGTGTTTATTCTTTTGTTCCCTGTCTAAGGACTTCTTCAGCACTAAAAATGGGATTTTTTCCTCATCACTTGGACTCATCTCTATATCAAAGAGATCATTTGTTGTTATGGTATAAGTACGAACAGTGTTTATCCCACTATCTGGATCACGTGCATTGTGGAGTTCAAATCTGGTCCCGGGAGTCGCATGCTCAAATATTTGAAATGCTTGTTCCTTTTCAGAAAAAACAGGAGAATTATCATTTATATCTGTAATTTCTACAATAACATAATGGATTTCCAACGGATTTTCGACTAGGATTTTAAGCTCTATTGTACATGCGCCATTGCCGTGACACATTTCCTCTCTGTCAATTTTTTTACGAACCTGCAAGGCACCATTGTCCGGGTTCACGTCAAAATAAGCGTCCTTGGATCCCGACACAACACGCAACCGTCTGTCCATCAGGGAGCTTTTATCCAGACCGAGATCCTTTGCAACATTTCCAACAGATGCCCCCTCTCTCATCTCCTCAGGGATAGAATATCGCAGTTCAGCCGTCGCCTCTCGTCCAAAAATCAGCATCAGACAAAGCTGGAACACAAGCCAGAGGTGTCCGCTCCATCCTCTCTGCTTTTCTCTCCCCATTCTTCTTAAAGCGCTCATTTACTCACAAGATCATCACCTGCTCCGTTCAACGCTGACCATCCGACCATCTACAGATGCTGTTTAGGAAACACGACTGTCTCCCTTTACGCGTCCGTCCTCAGCTCGCAAACAAAGGGTGGTTTTAAAGGGGAGGAACCCTTACCCAGCAATAAATGATATAACACTGACGCCAAGTGGACTCAGTCTAGCAGCTTTCTCATTTCAATGAAGATAAATACAAGTTAAGATCACATAAAATAAGATTAACTTGCAAAGCGATCAAAAATAAGGTCGAGACATTTTGTTATTGATTTTTCTAACCCCAATTACTTTTTTTCTTAAACAAAACAATAAATATAAGCTTTATTGGTCTAAATGTATTGTTAAAAGGTAAATACAAAAGTAGTACATTTTTTTAATGATTTGCAGCACAATGTTGGTAATCCTTCCACTTAGCACATAGCAGGACTTTAAATGTGTTCAAATAAGTGAATCTTTCAAAAACATTCAATCAAAAGCAGGTGTGTAACTGCATGATATAACTTTTCCTTGTCAAAATTGTTAATTCTAAATAAAAAAAAAAATAATTAAAATAAAAAAAGCGCCGAATAATCTTTTTTGAAAATCAATGAATTGAATGAGGTTGGTTTAAAAAAAAAAAACAAAATTATAAAAAATGTTATAGCATAATAAAAGTATCAGCCTTTCTCGACTGACTCCAAAACGGATAGTATAAAATATGCTGGCATAACTTGTCACTAATCCTGGCTACTCAGTATTTGTAATTCAGTATAACAAACATGATCAAAAAGTAATTCTTGAAAAGAAAAAAAAAAAAGAAAAAAAGAAATTCTTGATTTCAAAATGGGGCCAAGAGCCAAAAAAAAAAAAAAAAAAAAAAAGGTTGGAAAACACTAGCTATGACACTGAAATCTGGTATAGATATTATATTAAGCAGTGACTTTCTTTTTAATCGCGACCAGTCACAGCCGGTAAATTCGGACCCAGATGCAGGACTCAGGTAGACACAGAGTTGTGGTGAAGTAGTCTTTAGTCTAATAAACATGTAACAATTAAAGGTACAGGACAGGCACACGAGGACTATAAGGTGAGGGTCCCAGCGCATTCTTATGGGGTCCAATAAACCCGCACAGGCTGAGGAATTCCTGCAGCACTCTCCCGTGTGCGTCACGCCTGTGACATCCTGATTGTATAAGGTATTGGTGTCAGTGCGCATGCGCTCATCCACCCTTAAAGCAAAGCAAAAACCACGCTGCGCTCACAACAAGCACAATACTGACCGACAACGAAGTCAAACCACAGCCTCACAACAACGACAAACCGACACAGACGCGCATCACGAGCGGACTTAAAAAAGATAACTGATGTCACGAGCGGTCGCAGAAAGCACCGCCCGCCCGTGCGGCACATGTTACACATCAAGCGCACATACAATCGAACCACACATGCAAAAACACATTCCCCAGGCACACCAAAAACAGAGTGCGCACACACATAAAACTTTCTACACAACACAATACATAACCCTGCAGCGCATGGGCAAGCACCGCCCAGTTGCGCGCCCTGGATCACTAACTCAAGCACACCCTCCTCCAAACACATTCAATACAATTAATAACATAAAACACACGCACAATATAATAATCACACTCCCACACACATTTGGTCAGATGTTCCAGTCTCATCCACAACTGTCATCATGTCACGCAGACACTTTAAGCCAATCTCTGCGGAACAAGTGATTGACTGACAACCTAAACAGGGTTGGAAGTTGGAACCCTGTGACATTATTAAGCTCAACTGCACCATATCAAGTTATTTAAATGTGGATTAAAATCTATTTTTCTCTTTGAAACCTGTTTTTACAATAGCTGTAGTACAAACACCATATTTGCAGAGGTGTAAAGTGTACTGATATATCCTACTCAAGTAGAAGTACTGTTACTTGATTGAAATTGTCCTCAAGTACAAGTAAAAAGTAGTTAAATTCATTAGCACTCAAAGTAAAAGTTAGTTACTTTCACCCCCCACGTGTATTTTTGGTAATAAATCTTGCCACGGTTCCGTAGTTTGCATACAGTAAACATCTCATTTACTTAAAAAAGAAAAGACCAAATCTTGCACAACTGGAACTTCCCAAAGGCATCTAATCATAATAAAATTTGTCAAAATACATTTTAAAAAAACAATGACCCCAATAAATTCAATTTCAACAAAAAAAGATTATCAAACTAAGTATAGCTACATTTAGGAACTGTAAATCCGTGCCATGCCAAATGTGCCATGTGGGTAACAAGGTAATATAGGTATAAACCCCAACCTGAACCCAAAAAAGTGGTGGGGTGATGGGCGCTGATGAGAAATGAACATTGAACGGTCTTCAATGTTCAATGAGACTCAACCATCCATTTTCAGATCCCCTTGTTCTTGTTTTTCAGGGCCGCGGGGGTCTGCCGGTGCCTATCTCTGGCTCACACTGGGCACAAGGTGGGGGTACACCCTGGACAGGGCGGCAGCTTAACATCTGTTGACTTGTTGCTACTGCCATCATCATTCTGTTATCATTGTTCTGGTTACTGGTTTCGTTATGCTTGTGCACCGTCTTCAATAACCATGTTACTGGTCAAACATCTTCCACTGTGCATTTGTGTTTGTTTGTTTGCTAGCAGCTAACTCACCACCATTTTGACAGCAGCACTTCCAGGTTTGCAGGAAACCAGAGGGACTAAACCAAGTAATGTAAATAGGGGTGTTTGGTGGGCTGGTGTTGGGAAAAAAAAATTGTACAGGAGTGTTTGTGTAATATTTTGTTTGTTATGTATTTTTAAAACATTGGAGGTGAATGAATTAACATTAATTTATTATCAATTATTGGATAATTCATGTTATTTGTATGAATTTATTTTGATATTGAGTTAATTGATTTTGGATTGGGTTTGGTTTGCCTGTGGGAGGAGTTACAGGTATAGACTGCCTATAAATGGAGGCTCACTCAGTGAGACACCCTGAGTGAGCAACTGGTAAAGCTGACAGCAAAACAAACAGAGGGTAAAGTAGATATGTTCAGGATTTGTAAAATGTAGCCTGGGATCCCAATGCCCTTCTCTTTTGTGTTTGCTCAGTTTTTGGTTTTCTGTTTTGGCTGTAAATATGTTACACCAGCCAAAGAAGAAAAATAAATAGAAAAAGTTTAAACTGAATTCTGCTCTGAAATCTGAAATCCCATAACTCTTGAGTGCACTTAGGGTCCAAACAATAACAAAACACCAGAAATACAAATGAAGCCTCAATTATACGATGAAAAAAACAAAAGGTTTACAGTATATGTAAACATGACTAACTGAAAACAAATGGCAAAGGGTTATGCATTCCACTAGTCTTTTCACTACAAAGAGTAACCAATATTTGTGTCAATTATTTTGCACAAATAATTCTAGTCCCCGATATATACAAAACCCAATCACAGAACCAGTCCAATTATATATTCCCATATGGCAATCAACATTTCAAAACTTTACAATGTCCTAAGCAATAGGGCTGTATGTAATATAGTCCACAAATGACTGGATACTCAACATGTAAATCAACAAATAAGAAAGTGTGCAAGTTATAAAAATCCTCTCGGAAATAAGCCATTCATTATGTTTTAGCAGCAATTGATTTGAAACATAATGGCGGACTGAGTAAATGTTACATCACTTTAAGCCCTCGAGGAAAATGTAGACAACATAATGGTTATCTATAGGTTTGTGAACGACAAGACACCTGAGCAAAATGTTTCAAAGAAAAGAAAGCTCAGCACAAAGAGGAAATGCTTGTACATGTCTTACCTCCTCAGATGTTCTCCTCCTATCAGGTAGAACCAGTGTGTTAGCATGACTTCCAGGGACTATAGTAGATCCAATACTCATCCTGGGTCCAACCAACATGTAGCGTTTATCTCCTGATCTGTACTGGATGCTGTGACACAGTGTCCCATCATAGTTTGGCTCCTGCAGATATTTAGAAGTATAGTCTGTGGATTTGGAGCACTGCATTGCAATCAGCACGATGATGCTGATGACAAAAAGCAGTGAAACTGCTCCCAGAGTGATCATCAGGTAAAAAGTCACATCACTGTCTTCATCATCTTTAGCTGCACTTTGAACATCAGAGGCTGCAAAAGCCTCTTTGGGCTCCACCACTTTGACCATCACAGTAGCTGTTGCTGACAGTGACACGTTGCCATTGTCTTTGACCAGTATGAGCAGTTTGTGCTCAGCCTCGTCTGTCTCTGTGAATGAGCGAAGTGTTCTGATCTGTCCTGTATAGCGGTCCAAACCAAACAGACTGTGGTCACTCACTTCCTGCAGTGAGAAGAGCAGCCAGCCGTTATATCCTATATCAGCGTCATAGGCTCGGACTTTGGTCACCAAGTGTCCTGCGTGGACATTGCGGGGAATGTCCTCCACACCTTCAGCAGAGCCGTTGGAGCTGACTGGATACAGGATGACTGGAGCGTTGTCGTTCTGATCCAGAATGAACACGTGGACTGTGACGTTGCTGCTCAGTGACGGAGTTCCAGAATCTGTGGCAACAACTTGGAACTGGAACGTTTTCACAGCCTCAAAGTCAAAACTCTTCAGAGCAACAATGTCTCCAGTTTCTGAATTTATGTTTAGGAATGACGTCAACTTATTTCCATCAATTTGTCGTAAAATATGATAAGAAATAATGGCATTATCACCTTCATCGCGGTCAGTGGCTTTCACTGAAAACACAGTTGCTCCTGGGCTATTATTCTCAACTATATAAAATGTATAAGGGCTCAATAAAAATTGTGGACGGTTATCATTTACATCAGACACTACAACGCTTATAGTTCTCTCTGTTAAATATGAGCGTTCACCTGAATCTTTTGCAACAATTGTTACATCATATTTTGAAACTGTTTCCCTGTCTAACTGTGACGTGGTCACAACAGCGTACATATTGTCTTGTAATGAAGGAGATAATGTAAAAGGAAAGTCTTGTTTAATTGTGCAAATAACTTTACCATTGATTCCAGAGTCTAAATCAGTCACACTGATAAGGGCTACTGTAGATCCTATTTTTGAATCTTCACTTATTGAGCTTGAAAATGACGTCACATCTATCTCAGGTGCATTGTCATTCACATCAATAACAGATATAATTACAATTTTATCTGTTGTTAGTGGAACTGGTCCTTTATCTGAAGCTTGAATGTCTAATTCATAACTGCGGCTTTTCTCAAAATCTAATTTACCTTTCACTTTGATTTCCCCAGTGTTTTCATCTATACTAAAGAGTTTCATTAATTTTGAATCCACATCTTTTCCAAATAAATATATTATTTCACTGTTAGCTCCCTGATCCAAATCAGTTGCATTTACCTGAATGACTACTGTGTCCACAGGGACATTTTCTTTAACTGTAACAGAGTAAGACTCCTTTGTGAACACAGGTGAGTTATCATTAACATCCAGAACGTCAATAATTATATTTATATCACCTGATTTGGCGGGTTTACCTCCATCAATAGCCGTCAGACGCAGTTTAAGCTGTCGCACTGTTTCTCTATCCAACTGTTTCTGCAGAACTAAAATCGGCATCTTCCGATCCTCACCCCTGTCCTTCACTTCCACTCTGAAATGATCATTATGGCTCAGTTTATAGTGCTGAACACCGAGCAGGCCTACGTCTGGATCCTGTGCAGCTTGGAGTTGAAAACGCGCTCCAGGAGAAGCGGACTCGGAAATTTCAAGCCTTTTTTCTTTTTCTGGAAAAACAGGCGCATGGTCATTGATATCTAATATTTCCACTGTTACATAATGGATCTCTAGTGGGTTTTCTAGTACGGTCTTTAAATTAATCAAACACGGGGTTGTGCGTTCGCACGTCTCCTCCCTGTCTATTCTTTGTTTCAAATACAGGACCCCGTCATTCTGATTGACCTCGAACAGGGGCTCAGATGAGCCTGCCACAACGCGATATCCTCTGTTTCTGAGAGCATTCCTGTCCAATCCCAAATCTTTAGCTATATTTCCGACAACAGTTCCCTCTTGAACCTCTTCAGATATGGAATACCTGATTTGTGCCAAAGCTCCGCTCCACAAAATGTCCCAAAGCAGCATGAAAGCAAGCCACCACCGCGCCTCGCTCCGTCTTCTTTGTTCCATGATGGAACACAAAACAGTCCATTGACGTGTTGTGGTTTTAAATCCAGTCGATAAGAGCCGACCAAAACCGACACAAAACGTGTGTGGAAAGAAGCTGCAGAGCTTGGTGTACAATCCTGACCGTAGGAAGCGATGTGATGCAGAAATGATTAAAAAAAAAGGCAGGCGCTGTTCAATAGAAGCAAATGACGTAAAAACACCTCGTACAATCCTATAAACATAACCTACACTGACACCAAGTGTCCAAACATATTACCACAAGGGGGAGTAATCACTTAAAATAGTTTAAAAAGTATTCATTCATATATAAAATTTTTATAATCGACTGAATGTTGCTAAGCATATTAAATAATTTGTGCCTATCACAATCCTTTAGAAAAAACACAAATACAAAAAGGCTATTGGACCACAACACCATATAGAAATCAAAGCACTGCATATTAAACAGGGTTTATCAGCTCAAATAAAATACACCTACGCAATATACAAATAATTTAGGACCAAAAGTCTAAAGATTCATGCAGTTTATACCTCATACAGCAACGTTTGGAAAGGAAAAGCTTTGCAGAAGTTTGAAATGGTTATTATTATTAATAATAATATTAACAATAAAAACAATAACAACAATAATAATAATAATAATAATAATAATAATAATAATAATAATAATAATAATAATAATAATAATAATGCATTGGATTTTATTTAGTGCTTTTAATTGACACTCAAAGTGCTTTACTTTGATGTGCATTATTCGTTCATTCCACACAGTGATGGTAAGCTACAGTTTGAGCCACAGCTGCCCTGGGGCAGACTGACAAAAGCGAGGCTGCCATAGTGCGCCATCGGCCTTTCCGACCACCACCACCAACACTCACACACCACATTCATGCTAGACAATGTGGGTGAAGTGTCTTATCTAAGGACACAAAGAAACTGCTTCTCAAGCAAAAACAAGTAACACTGCAGAATATGTTGCGCATTGACTTAAAAAAAAAATAAATAAATAAACGCTTGAAGATTTCAGCACCAAGGACAGCGACAGTCTGGTCTCAAGCTCTCAGACACGTTTAGTGAATATCCTGTGCACAAAAACTGTAAATACATTAAGATACTTAATTATTTAAATGTTTATGAAATTTCAAGTAACCCATAAAAAAATATCATTTTGTTTTAATTTAAACTAAGAACCTTTAGGGAAAAATTGTAGAAACTGAACTCAAAGTGTGCTATGTGTTAAAAGCAGAGATGGTTTAATGATAGTCAATGTACACAGGTTATCTTAAAATATAAGATTTTAAGTATTTAAAAAAAATAAAAATAAATAAATATTTCTATGGAAGTCCATTCCCAACAATAAAAAAAAATAAATAAAAAATAAATAAAAAATAAATAAATAAATAAATAAATAAAAAAAAAAAAACGCAGGAAAAATAAAACAATGATAGTAAAAAAAAAAAATACAAGTCATAATTATGAGATAATTATTCATAATTATGAGATGCTAAGTCATAATTATAAGATACCATCTCATAATTATGCCTTTGGTGACTGTGTTCACACTCACGTTCAAGCTGTTTTTGAAACACTGACTCTCACAGGAAATGTGCATGTTTTAACACCCCACAGGAATCTAAAAGTGAGCTTCATGAGGGTTATGTGTACTTGTGCATGACAACGCAGTGAAATAATGTGAACTGTGTTTCTATAAAATCAGTCACATCAGTTGATGCACTGTCAGTAATTTTCCTGGCCATCCAACATTTTTGGTGCATTTGTCTGTCGTCGTGTTGCCTGTCAGACATTTGCAACTGATGGAAAATAAAGGTCTATAAAGGTCTATAAATGCTGCCACTTGAGTCTCATCTGTCTTACTTCATTTCTTCCACTGTTGGTTGATCTGTAGCTTTCTCTCCAGGGTGTGGAGGCTGATTCTGATTTAAGGAGATTCCTCATAAACAACTCCAATTTGAAAGTGATGACTTCTTTGATGATGTCTGTAAAGATTTTTCTCAGCCCCTTCCAACTAGCTTTGGCGCATCACATGGAAGACCATTTGGACCTTTAAGACAGTATCTCCACATTAATACTTAGCATTACAGAATTTTGAGATACTATCTCATATATCTGATTTAGTATGTCAGGATGTTAATTTGTTATTGTTTTTTTTTTACTGGCAGGAATGGGCTTCCATACATTTCAGCCCCAATGAGTGGAGACAAATGTTTTTCTTTAATTGTTTTCTTTAATAATGTTACACACCTTTAAAATACCATTTAATGTAATTAACTTGATTGAGAATGCACAAAGAAAGGCACTAATGAACAGATGGTTTGCAAAATGATCTTACCTCCTCAGATGTTCTCCTCCTATCAGGTAGAACCAGTGTGTTAGCATGACTTCCAGGAACTATAGTAGATCCAATACTCATCCTGGGTCCAACCAACATGTAGCGTTTATCTCCTGATCTGTACTGGATGCTGTGACACAGTGTCCCATCATAGTTTGGCTCCTGCAGATATTTAGAAGTATAGTCTGTGGATTTGGAGCACTGCATTGCAATCAGCACGATGATGCTGATGACAAAAAGCAGTGAAACTGCTCCCAGAGTGATCATCAGGTAAAAAGTCACATCACTGTCTTCATCATCTTTAGCTGCACTTTGAACATCAGAGGCTGCAAAAGCCTCTTTGGGCTCCACCACTTTGACCATCACAGTAGCTGTTGCTGACAGTGACACGTTGCCATTGTCTTTGACCAGTATGAGCAGTTTGTGCTCAGCCTCGTCTGTCTCTGTGAATGAGCGAAGTGTTCTGATCTGTCCTGTATAGCGGTCCAAACCAAACAGACTGTGGTCACTCACTTCCTGCAGTGAGAAGAGCAGCCAGCCGTTATATCCTATATCAGCGTCATAGGCTCGGACTTTGGTCACCAAGTGTCCTGCGTGAACATTACGAGGAATGTCCTCCACACCTTCAGCAGAGCCGTTGGAGCTGACTGGATACAGGATGACTGGAGCGTTGTCGTTCTGATCCAGAATGAACACGTGGACTGTGACGTTGCTGCTCAGTGATGGAGTTCCAGAATCTGTGGCAACAACTTGGAACTGGAACGTTTTCACAGCCTCAAAGTCAAAACTCTTCAGAGCAACAATGTCTCCAGTTTCTGAATTTATATTTAGAAAAGACAATATATCTGGACCTCCGCCTCTTGCTATATTATATAAAATAACAGCATTTTCATTCACATCATTGTCTTTAGCGCTCAGTGAAAATATAGACTTTCCAGCAATGTTATTTTCTAACAAATAAAACTTTAGAGGACTCTCTGAGAACTGTGGTCTGTTGTCGTTTACATCTGATATATGAATGATCAGATTTCTGACAGTAGACAATGGAGGCTCACCACAGTCTGTAGCTTTCACTGATATTTCATAATAAGTCACCTGCTCTCGATCCAAGAATCCTTTCGTAACAACTGAATATGTATTTTCCTTATATGAAGGTTTTAACTCAAAAGGAACATTTTCAGACAAACTTGAAATAATTTTACCATTAACCCCTGAGTCTTTATCAGATACACTGATTAGTGAAATCACAGTCCCAGGCTTTGAATCCTCAGGCACTGTTTTTGACAATGATGTGACTTCTATTTCTGGTGCATTATCATTAATATCTTTTATTTTTACAATTACTCTGCAACGGCTTGTTAATGGAGGAGAGCCTTTATCTGAAGCCTGCACATCGAGCCTGTACATGTCTGAATCTTCATAATCCAACGGCTCTTTTAATGTTATTTTTCCATTTAAACTGTCTAATTCAAATTTATCATAAACCTTACGTGCTAATGTTTTACTTAGACTGTATTTTATTTCCCCGTTTGTCCCTTCATCTGGATCTACTGCTGACAGTTGTGCAATAATTGTACCAACTGAAACATTTTCGAATATTTGTATAATATATGTATCCTGGCTAAATTTTGGAGGATTGTCATTCATATCAAGAACAGTAATAGAAATATTAAGTGTTCCTGATCTTGGGGGTTTGCCTCCATCAATAGCTGTTACAAGAAGCTGGTGTTTATTCTTTTGTTCCCTGTCTAAGGACTTCTTCAGCACTAAAAATGGGATTTTTTCCTCATCACTTGGACTCATCTCTATATCAAAGAGATCATTTGTTGTTATGGTATAAGTACGAACAGTGTTTATCCCACTATCTGGATCACGTGCATTGTGGAGTTCAAATCTGGTCCCGGGAGTCGCATGCTCAAATATTTGAAATGCTTGTTCATTTTCAGAAAAAACAGGAAAATTATCATTTATATCTGTAATTTCTACAATAACATAATGGATTTCCAACGGATTTTCGACTAGGATTTTAAGCTCTATTGTACATGCGCCATTGCCGTGACACATTTCCTCTCTGTCAATTTTTTTACGAACCTGCAAGGCACCATTGTCCGGGTTCACGTCAAAATAAGCGTCCTTGGATCCCGACACAACACGCAACCGTCTGTCCATCAGGGAGCTTTTATCCAGACCGAGATCCTTTGCAACATTTCCAACAGATGCCCCCTCTCTCATCTCCTCAGGGATAGAATATCGCAGTTCAGCCGTCGCCTCTCGTCCAAAAATCAGCATCAGACAAAGCTGGAACACAAGCCAGAGGTGTCCGCTCCATCCTCTCTGCTTTTCTCTCCCCATTCTTCTTAAAGCGCTCATTTACTCACAAGATCATCACCTGCTCCGTTCAACGCTGACCATCCGACCATCTACAGATGCTGTTTAGGAAACACGACTGTCTCCCTTTACGCGTCCGTCCTCAGCTCGCAAACAAAGGGTGGTTTTAAAGGGGAGGAACCCTTACCCAGCAATAAATGATATAACACTGACGCCAAGTGGACTAAGTCTAGCAGATTTCTCATTTCAATGAAGATAAATACAAGTTAAGATCACATAAAATAAGATTAACTTGCAAAGCGATCAAAAATAAGGTCGAGACTCTTTGTTATTGATTTTTCTAACCCCAATTACTTTTTTCTTAAACAAAACAATAAATATAAGCTTCATTGGTCTAAATGTATTGTTAAAAGGTAAATACAAAAGTAGTACATTTTTTTTTTTAATGATTTGCAGCACAATGTTGGTAATCCTTCCACTTAGCACATAGCAGGACTTTAAATGTGTTCAAATAAGTGAATCTTTCAAAACATTCAATCAAAAGCAGGTGTGTAACTGCATGATATAACTTCTCCTTGTCAAAATTGTTAATTCTAAATAAATAAAAAAAATTAAAATAAAAAAAGCGCCGAATAATCTTTTTTGAAAATCAATGAATTGAATGAGGTTGGTTATTAAAAAAATGTTATAGCATAATAAAAGTATCAGCCTTTCTCGACTGACTCCAAAACGGATAGTATAAAATATGCTGGCATAATTTGTCACTAATCCTGGCTACTCAGTATTTGTAATTCAGTATAACAAACATGATCAAACAGTAATTCTTGGAAAAAGAAAAAAAAAGAAAAAGAAATTCTTGATATCAAAATGGGGCCAAGAGTCAAAAAAAAAAAAAAAAAGGTTGGAAACCACTAGCTATGACACTGAAATCTGGTATAGATATTATATTAAGCAGTGACTTTCTTTATAATCGCGACCAGTCACAGCCGGTAAATTCGGACCCAGATGCAGGACTCAGGTAGACACAGAGTTGTGGTGAAGTAGTCTTTAGTCTAATAAACATGTAACAATTAAAGGTACAGGACAGGCACACGAGGACTATAAGGTGAGGGTCCCAGCGCATTCTTGTGGGGTCCAATAAACCCGCACAGGCGGAGGAATTCCTGCAGCACTCTCCCGTGTGCGTCACGCCTGTGACGTCCTGATTGTATAAGGTATTGGTGTCAGTGCGCATGCTCATCCACCCTTAAAGCAAAGCAAAAACCACGCTGCGCTCACAACAAGCATAACACTGACCGACAATGAACTCAAACCACAGCCTCACAACAACGACAAACCGACACAGACGCGCATCACGAGCGGACTTAAAAAAAAAGATAACTGATGTCACGAGTGGTCGCAGAAAGCACCGCCCGCCCGTGTGGCACATGTTACACATCAAGCGCACATACAATCGAACCACACATGCAAAAGCACATTCCCCAGCCACACCAAAAACCAGAGTGCGCACACACATAAAACTTTCTACAACACAATACATAACCCTGCAGCGCATGGTCAAGCACCGCCCAGTTGCGCGCCCTGGATCACTAACCCAAGCACACCCTCCTCCAAACACATTCAATACAATTAATAACATAAAACACACGCACAATATAATAATCACACTCCCACACACATTTGGTCAGATGTTCCAGTCTCATCCACAACTGTCATCATGTCACGCAGATACTTTAACCCAATCTCTGAGGAACAAGTGATTGACTGACAACCTAAACATGGTTGGAAGTTGGAACCCTGTGACATTATTAAGCTCAACTGCACCATATCAAGTTATTTAAATGTGGATTAAAATCTATTTTTCTCTTTGAAACCTGTTTTTACAATAGCTGTAGTACAAACACCATATTTGCAGAGGATGTAAAGTGTACTGATATATCCTACTCAGGTAGAAGTACTGTTACTTGATTGAAATTGTCCTCAAGTACATGTAAAAAGTAGTTAAATTCATTAGCATTCAAAGTAAAAGTTAGTTACTTTCACCCCCCACGTGTTTTTTTTGGTAATAAATCTTGCCACGGTTCCATAGTTTGCATACAGTAAACATCTCATTTACTTAAAAAAGAAAAGACCAAATCTTGCTCAACTGGAGCTTCCCAAAGGCATCTAATCATAATAAAATTTGTCAAAATACATTTAAAAAAACAATGACCCCAATAAATTCAATTTCAACAAAAAAAGATTATCAAACTAAGTATAGCTACATTTAGGAACTGTAAATCCGTGCCATGCCAAATGTGCCATGTGGGTAACAAGGTAATATAGGTATAAACCCCAACCTGAACCCAAAAAAGTGGTGGGGTGATGGGCGCTGATGAGAAATGAACAATGAACGGTCTTCAATGTTCAATGAGACTCAACCATCCATTTTCAGATCCCCTTGTTCCTGTTTTTCAGGGCCGCGGGGGTCTGCCGGTGCCTATCTCTGGCTCACACTGGGCACAAGGTGGGGGTACACCCTGGACAGGGCGGCAGCTTAACATCTGTTAACTTGTTGCTACTGCCATCATCATTCTGTTATCATTGTTCTGGTTACTGTTTTCGTTATGCTTGTGCACCGTCTTCAATAACCATGTTACTGGTCAAACATCTTCCACTGTGCAGGCAAAGGCCTACCAGCATTTGTGTTTGTTTGTTTGCTAGCAGCTAACTCACCACCATTTTGACAGAAGCACTTCCAGGTTTGCAGGAAACCAGAGGGACTAAACCAAGTAATGTAAATAGGGGTGTTTGGTGGGCTGGTGTTGGGAAAAAAAAATTGTACAGGAGTGTTTGTGTAATATTTTGTTTGTTATGTATTTTTAAAACATTGGAGGTGAATGAATTAACATGAATTTATTATCAATTATTGGATAATTCATGTTATTTGTATGAATTTATTTTGATACTGAGTTAATTGATTTTGGATTGGGTTTGGTTTGCCTGTGGGAGGAGTTACAGGTATAGACTGCCTATAAATGGAGGCTCACTCAGGGAGACACCCTGAGTGAGCAACTGGTAAAGCTGACAGCAAAACAAACAGAGGGTAAAGTAGATATGTTCAGGATTTGTAAAATGTAGCCTGGCATCCCAATGCCCTTCTCTTTTGTGTTTGCTCAGTTTTTGGTTTTCTGTTTTGGCTGTAAATATGTTACACCAGCCAAAGAAGAAAAATAAATAGAAAAAGTTTAAACTGAATTCTGCTCTGAAATCTGAAATCCCATAACTCTTGAGTGCACTTAGGGTCCAAACAATAACAAAACACCATAAATACAAACGAAGCCTCAATTATACGATGAAAAAAACAAAAGGTTTACAGTATATGTAAACATGACTAACTGAAAACAGATGGCAAAGGGTTATGCATTCCACTAGTCTTTTCACTACAAAGAGTAACCAATATTTGTGTCAATTATTTTGCACAAATAATTCTAGTCCCCGATATATACAAAACCCAATCACAGAACCAGTCCAATTATATATTCCCATATGGCAATCAACATTTCAAAACTTTACAATGTCCTAAGCAATAGGGCTGTATGTAATATAGTCCACAAATGACTGGATACTCAACATGTAAATCAACAAATAAGAAAGTGTGCAAGTTATAAAAATCCTCTCGGAAATAAGCCATTCATTATGTTTTAGCAGCAATTGATTTGAAACATAATGGCGGACTGAGTAAATGTTACATCACTTTAAGCCCTCGAGGAAAATGTAGACAACATAATGGTTATCTATAGGTTTGTGAACGACAAGACACCTGAGCAAAATGTTTCAAAGAAAAGAAAGTTCAGCACAAAGAGGAAAGGCTTGTACATGTCTTACCTCCTCAGATGTTCTCCTCCTATCAGGTAGAACCAGTGTGTTAGCATGACTTCCAGGGACTATAGTAGATCCAATACTCATCCTGGGTCCAACCAACATGTAGCGTTTATCTCCTGATCTGTACTGGATGCTGTGACACAGTGTCCCATCATAGTTTGGCTCCTGCAGATATTTAGAAGTATAGTCTGTGGATTTGGAGCACTGCATTGCAATCAGCACGATGATGCTGATGACAAAAAGCAGTGAAACTGCTCCCAGAGTGATCATCAGGTAAAAAGTCACATCACTGTCTTCATCATCTTTAGCTGCACTTTGAACATCAGAGGCTGCAAAAGCCTCTTTGGGCTCCACCACTTTGACCATCACAGTAGCTGTTGCTGACAGTGACGCGTTGCCATTGTCTTTGACCAGTATGAGCAGTTTGTGCTCAGCCTCGTCTGTCTCTGTGAATGAGCGAAGTGTTCTGATCTGTCCTGTATAGCGGTCCAAACCAAACAGACTGTGGTCACTCACTTCCTGCAGTGAGAAGAGCAGCCAGCCGTTATATCCTATATCAGCGTCATAGGCTCGGACTTTGGTCACCAAGTGTCCTGCGTGGACATTGCGGGGAATCTCCTCCACACCTTCAGCAGAGCCGTTGGAGCTGACTGGATACAGGATGACTGGAGCGTTGTCGTTCTGATCCAGAATGAACAAGTGGACTGTGACGTTGCTGCTCAGTGACGGAGTTCCAGAATCTGTGGCAACAACTTGGAACTGGAACGTTTTCACAGCCTCAAAGTCAAAACTCTTCAGAGCTGAGATTTGACCATTATCAGAGTTTATGTTTAGGAATGATGTCATATCTGTTTCACTCCCTCCTCTTACAATATGATATGAAACTGCAGAATTTTCATTCACATCTTTGTCTGATGCTGTGAGGGAGAATATTGATGCACCTGCGACATTATTTTCCATCAAATAAAAATGTAGCTTATTTCTATCAAATTGTGGGCTGTTATCATTTATATCTATTATCTGAATCCCCAGGGTTTTCACTGTTGATAATGGTTGTTCACCACAATCAGAAGCTTGTAATTTGATCTCATAAAATGACACTTCTTCTCGATCTAGCTTTTCTTTGGTCATCAGTGAATAAATATTTTCTTTATAAGATGGTTTTAATTCAAAAGGCACATCATTCATTATCTGCAATATTATTTTACCATTAAGCCCCGAATCTCTATCTGTCACACTAATAAGTGATATTACCGTACCTGGCTTTGAATCTTCAAACACTTTATTTGTCAATGAAGTGATCTCGATTTCTGGTGAATTGTCATTAACATCTTTAATTTTCACAACTACTCTACATCTTCCTATTAAAGGGGGCGTTCCCTTGTCCGAGGCTTCAATGTCGAGTTTGTAAATATCTGACTCCTCATAATCCAATGACTGTTTTAATTTGATTTCTCCACTTAAATGGTTTAACTCAAATATATCATAAACCTTACGTGCTAAGGCTTTACTGAGACTGTATTCAATTTTTCCATTATCACCTTCATCTGGATCTATTGCTGAAACTTTAGCCAGAATTCTTCCAACTGCAACGTTTTCATTTGTTTCTATTTGATAGGTGTCCTGTTTGAATGTCGGCCTGTTGTCATTAATATCAAGAACAGTAATGGACACATTCAATGTCCCAGATCGTGGAGGTTTACCACCATCTACCGCAGTTACACGAAATGAATGTTTACTCTTTTGTTCTCTGTCTAAGGGCTTTTTTAAAACCAAAAAAGGTATTTTGTCCTCATCATTTTGACTCAAATCTATTTCAAAGTGTTCATTAGATGTGAGCGCATACGTACGAATAGTGTTCATTCCAGCATCTGGATCACGGGCTGCGTGAAGTTGAAACCGTGTCCCCGGTGAGGTGTGCTCTGCTATTTGAAAATGTTGCTCTTTTTCAGGAAAGCTGGGCGAGTGATCGTTTACATCGGTTATTTCTATGACAACGTGGTGCATTTCCAAAGGGTTTTCCACCAGGATTTTCAGCTCCGTCAGACACGCACCTCCACCGTGACAAAGCTCTTCCCTGTCGATTTTTTCCCGCACTTGCAGAGCGCCATTGTCCGCGTTTACCTCAAACAAAGCGTCCTTCGATCCAGAAACAACACGGAACCTTCGATCGTTCAAAGATGATTTATCCAGGCCAAGATCTTTAGCCACGTTTCCAACAACGGTTCCTTCTTTCGTCTCCTCTGGCACGGAGTAGCGCAATTCAGCCAAAGCCTGCTCTCCGACACCCAGCAGCAGCAGCATCAGACTCAGACTCAGATGAAATGAAAACCATCCCGCACTGCATCGAGCTCGTCTTCCTTTCTCCATCCTTATCCATCCACACATTTACACTGGAGACCAATTTAATCCGTCAAATCCAGTCGCTGCAACACCAGTTTATTCCGTCTGCAGATCGATTTACAACTGAAGAAGATGTGAAGCACCAAACAAAAGCTTTTCCAAGGGAGGGACAATGCATGCCTGCTGTCTAATGTTATGGTGACACCAAGAGGATATCAGAGCGCATGACTGAAGCATTCAAAATATTACAATGCGATACAATGAACAGGTACATCAAAGAAAAAAAAGAAAAAAATAGAATATCATGAAAATGTTCAATATTTTTGGTCAGTCATTTCAGAAAGTCAAACCCATTTATGTTATAGGCTCATGACATATAGTTAAATATTTACAGGCTTAATTTCTTGAAATGTTGATGATTGTGGCTTAAAGATAAAGGAAACCCGAAATTCAATGTCTCAGAAAATTATAATATTACATAAGATCATTAAAAAAAAAAAAAAAAAAAGATATGTTAAGCAAAAATGTAAAGCTTCTGAATTTTGGGTTTTCAAAATAAGCCATACTCATCCAAATTTAAAAAAAGACAAGGCTTGAAATAATTCACTCTATGTGTCATGAACCTATATCATATATGGTTTGACTTTCTGAAATGACTGACAAAAAATATAAAACTTTTTCATAATATTATTATTATTATTATTATTATTATTATTATTATTATTATTTAGATGTACCTGCATGTGTTCTGTTGGCAAATATAACAGTCTAAACTAAAGCATGGATGGGCAACACCATCACAGCGGGGGCCAAAAAAAATCTATGTATCTGATCCGAGGGCCACATTATCAACATTTATGTCAGCATTTAGAATAATGATTGATCTGAGCATTAACACATGAGGGGGGGCGTGGGGGGTCTTTTTTGGGGGGCTTTGTCTGTGATTTTGTTTTGTCAGTTTTTAGTCATGTTGCATGTTTTTGTTGTAATTTTCTGTATTTTTCTGCCACTTTCCGCATTTTGGTTCTCGATTTGTGTGTTTTTAGGGTCAATTTCTGTTTATTTGTTGTTTTCATTTGTTTGGTATAATTATTATAATTAGTGTTGTTTTCATTTATGATTCTTTCTTTGTTTCTTATATGCTACTCTGTCTTTCTTATTACCCCACAGAGAGGAATAAAGTTTTTCTGATTCTGATTCTGTATTTTCCTGTCATTTTGTGCACTTTTGTTGACAGTTTGTGCGTCTTTAAATCTATTCTGTAATGTGTTGGTTTCTTTTTTTGTGTGTGTGAGTTTTGGCAGTCATTTTGTTTGATCAAGTGCTTGTTGTGTCTGTCTTTGTTGTCATTTTGTGTTTTGAGAGTTATTGTGTGGGACTTTATATTTCTTCCAACATCTTGAAATACAATTTTTAGGAATTTGTTTTGGGGGCCACACAAAATTAGACCGAAGGCCATATGTGGCCCGCGGGCCACCAGTTGCCTAAGCTGGCCTAAAGAATGGCAACAGGTGCAGGGAAAACAGCAACAAACTAGGATTTTGTGCCAATTGGTGGCTGAGAACTGCAAAACACATTTACAAATGCCACAACAAATTTACAACTTTGAAAACAAATATACATAATTATCTAAATATATATATATATAGCAAAACACTTGTAGAACAAATGTAGTATTTTGATAAGAAATTTACATAATTAGTTGGCAAAAAATGCCAAATAGCAAAACACTTTTACAAATGTTGCAACAGATTGTATTTTACATGCACTTGTTTGCATCCACAAAACGGCCGAAACATTCTTTATCTAAGAAATACGGTCAAAACTTTCCAAGCAAATAAGAAAAGCAGTGGAACGTTACAGCTTGCCAGATCGACTTCTGGCATCTCGGACCCTCCTTTTCTGTATGATTTCACGCAACAAATTAACAAAAAATCACAAGACTTTCACAAAAGCCGCAGATTCAAAAATTACTGCAACGCTTTAACAAAAGGTAAAAACAAATTAACAAATATGGAAAGACTTTTACACTTAAAATGCACCATCGTAAATCTGATTCGATGTTTGCAAAAGTGTTTAGCACTAACTTGGTATGAAAAGCTACATCAAAGCCACCCTCTATGCACCCTTTTTTTCTTTTCTTTTTGTGCAGAGACCAGGTTCAGTGCCATACACAAATAATGTTCCTATACTGCACATATTCATTTGGCATTGCTTTGTGCTAAGGGCAACACATAGACAAACAACCACTCACATTTACATTCACTCCTACAGGCAATTTAGAAACTCCAATCAACCTAACAGTCATATTTTTGGATTGTGGGAGGAAGCCATGAGTACCCAGAGGAAACCCATGCAACACAGTGAGAACATGCAAACTCCACACAGAAAGGATCCAAGTGTCCACCCCAGGGCTTGAACCCTGAGGTGGACGTTCTAACCACCAAGCATCTGTGCGCCCAACTTTGGAAACCATAGTCATTCTAGCATCAAAAACAGCAGAAATTCCAAGCCTCTTGTCTATAACTTGAATAACAAGGAGAGCCTGTGGGTTGTGTGTTAGCAGGCTAGAGATATAAGAGGGAAAGTAAAGGTCAGAAAAGCTTCTCTGTTGATTAGTTCAGGCGTGACCAATCAATCAAGCCTTTGGTTCTAGTGAGTGGCTGCAAAAAGGGCCAGTGCGGAAACGTACCAGTCAGAACACGATTACAGCAGAAAGCTGAACACAGCCCTAATACTCATTTATTTATATATCTGTACAAGAAACATGTGTTTGAACCGAATCTGGAACTGTTAAGAGACCTGCTACAAAACAAAACACAAACCAATAAAATATTAACACAAAAACCATGAAAAACTAGAGACTTCATTAGTTTGCGGAGAACATATTCTGACAGAATAAACATAAACTGAAGAGTGAAAACCAGAAATCCCAAGGAGGGAGAAAAAAAACCCTACATTTTATTTTTTTCACTGTAAAAATCTGTTTAGACTGATTTGATGCTGGATAATTATACCACATTGTAGCTGACAACAGAAAAAAACATGGTTATTAAAATATAAAGTTTAAAATCGTCCACTATAGCTTTCATGTTTCAAAGAAAACAAAGTACAGCATGAAGAGAAAATGCTTGTTCGTGTCTTACCTCCTCAGATGTTCTCCTCCTATCAGGTAGAACCAGGGTGTTAGCATGACTTCCAGGGACTATAGTAGATCCAATACTCATCCTGGGTCCAACCAACATGTAGCGTTTATCTCCTGATCTGTACTGGATGCTGTGACACAGTGTCCCATCATAGTTTGGCTCCTGCAGATATTTAGAAGTATAGTCTGTGGATTTGGAGCACTGCATTGCAATCAGCACGATGATGCTGATGACAAAAAGCAGTGAAACTGCTCCCAGAGTGATCATCAGGTAAAAAGTCACATCACTGTCTTCATCATCTTTAGCTGCACTTTGAACATCAGAGGCTGCAAAAGCCTCTTTGGGCTCCACCACTTTGACCATCACAGTAGCTGTTGCTGACAGTGACACGTTGCCATTGTCTTTGACCAGTATGAGCAGTTTGTGCTCAGCCTCGTCTGTCTCTGTGAATGAGCGAAGTGTTCTGATCTGTCCTGTATAGCGGTCCAAACTAAACAGACTGTGGTCACTCACATCCTGCAGTGAGAAGAGCAGCCAGCCGTTATATCCTATATCAGCGTCATAGGCTCGGACTTTGGTCACCAAGTGTCCTGCGTGGACATTGCGGGGAATCTCCTGCACACCTTCAGCAGAGCCGTTGGAGCTGACTGGATACAGGATGACTGGAGCGTTGTCGTTCTGATCCAGAATGAACACGTGGACTGTGACGTTGCTGCTCAGTGACGGAGTTCCAGAATCTGTGGCAACAACTTGGAACTGGAACGTTTTCACAGCCTCAAAGTCAAAACTCTTCAGAGCTGAGATTTCTCCATTCTCTGAGTTTATGTTTAGGAAGGAAGTTATATCTTTTTGACTCCCATCTCTTACTAAATGATAAGCAATGACTGCATTGTCATTTATGTCGTTGTCTGTTGCACTTACAGAAAATATTGACTTCCCAGCAATATTATTCTCATCTAAGTAAAACCGTAAAGGGTTAATATCAAAATGTGGACTGTTATCATTTACATCTGCTACGTGGATGCTCACAGTTTTAAATGCTGATAATGGAGGCTCACCACAGTCTGTGGCTTTAATTATAATTTCATAATGTGATACTTTCTCCCGATCTAACAAGCCCTTGGTGATTATTGAATATGTGTTTTCTTGATATGAGGGTTTTAGTTCAAAAGGTACATCATTAATGATGCTGGATATTATTTTTCCATTCACACCAGAGTCTTTGTCCTTTACGCTCAGCAGTGAAACAACTGTACCAGGTTTTGAGTTTTCTGACACAGTGTTTGACAGAGATGTTACGTCTATTTCTGGAGAATTATCGTTTACGTCTATTATTTTTATAACTAGCCGACACTCGCCTGACAATGGAGGTGTCCCTTTATCAGAAGCCTCAACGTCTAATCCATACACATCATTTTCTTCATAGTCCACCAGACCTTTAATCACAATTACTCCTGTTAATTTGTCGAGCTCAAAAATATTATATTCTTGTGGACTGAGGGTTTTTCCCAAACTGTATTCAACTTCTCCATTTATTCCCTCATCATGATCTGTGGCATTCATTCTAAACACTGAAGTACCAACAGGAATATTTTCCTTTACTGACATCTCATAAACCTCTTGACTAAATATGGGTCGATTATCATTAATATCAAGAACAATAATAGACACGTTCAGTGTAGCTGATCTGGGAGGTTTACCTCCATCTACTGCTGTAACCAGCAGCATGTGTTTATTTCTTTGTTCTCTATCTAAGGATTTTTTTAACACTAAAAACGGAATTTTTTTTGCATCAATTTGACGGATATTTAGATCAAAATGTTCATTTGCTGTTAAAGTGTATGTGCGGATGGAGTTTATTCCTGCATCCGGATCCCTGGCTGTGTGTAGTTGAAAACGTTTCCCTGGAAGCGTTTGTTCAGCTATTTCAAATGTTTGATGCTTTTCTGGAAAACTCGGAGAATGGTCATTAACATCCGTTATTTCTACAACTACATAGTGAATTTCTAAAGGATTCTCCACCAGTATTTTCAACTCTATCAGACAGGTACCGCTGCCCGGACACAGCTCCTCCCTGTCAATCTTATTGTCCACGTAGAGAGCCCCGTTACTCTGGTTCACCTCAAAAATAGCGTCCGATCCCCCGGACACGACACGGAACCGTCGATCCGTTAAAGAAGCCACGTCCAGTCCGAAATCCTTCGCGACGTTTCCAACCACAGTTCCCTCCCGCACCTCCTCCGGTGTAACATACCGTATCTGAGCCAAAGCTTCGCGTTGTGCCAAAAGGACAGTCGCCAAAAAGACGGTAAACCAGGATAAATTCCACATTCCAGGTGCTGTATACGTCCTCATCGTTATTCGATAAAAACAAGCACTGATGCAAGCAGACAAAGAGGATCATTAAACAGCGGAGAGCCGCATTTTCACAGAATGAAAAGAACCTGCTGCTGCTGTGGTTTGAGAGCTCTGCTTTGCTCAGAGGACAAACAAAGGGTTGGAAGGAAAGGGACGGATATAGTGGAGGGTTTCCTGATTTAACACTGACACCAAGAGGAAAACACTGACAATGTGTAACTAGTTTCATTTTTCTGCTAGGAAAAAAATATAGAAGCGTATTTGTTCCATAATTATTACAAAATAATGTATTTTCAATGATTTATGATCTTCCTTGCTTTTCATCAAGCTTCGTAGGTTGTCTCTTTTTAAAATTATATTAATAAATGTGTTCAATCAAGAAAATATTTTATAGTTATTAATTCACATTATATCTCTCTCTGTGTGTGTGTTCCTTCTGTAGACAGCCCTCTCAGTCAAAATGACCCACGTTCCCTAAACATAATTATTAGAAGTGTGCCAATACATTGATTATTAGATTAATCGCGATTCGACACGTGACGATTTGATAACGATACATAAATGTTAAAAATCAATAGTTTTTATAATAACTAAACGACTGGAACATGACCGCTGCTTGCAGAACAAAAATTAAAGTTGTGCATCAATCCACCTTTCATTTAAAAACCACCAAATTCGACAAGAGAGCTGATGTTGTAGGTTTTTTTTTAAGCTACTTTGATTGTGCAAAGTGAAATTATTAGTTTCTCGTGGGAATCATGCAGCTCTTGAACAAGTCTTTATTTTTACTGAATAAACTAGCTTTTGTGTGGGTTCAGATTGAATTTGCTGAATAAGCAAATATTTTAGTAATTCTAATTTGTTTTAATAATTGTGTAGTTAGAATACTGTTGGATTTGACATAAATAAAGATTATAGTGATCAATCTGTTTGGTTACTTTAATTAATGGATCCTGACACATACACCTGTTTAAAAGTTAAAAAAAAAAAAAAAAAAAAAAAAAGCCACAAAGTGAGGATAAATGAATGTTTTAATAGGGGGGTGTGTGTTGAAAATTGTGCTAATCATTAATATCATCATAATCGTTGATTAATTGCATCGTAGCACCCTGAACTGTGATCACATCAAATCGTGATGTTCTTTAAATGGCACACCCTTAATCAATATACCAAACTCTTGAATATACAGTTAATTTTACAGCAGTTTAAACCTTTATTACGGCTTAAACACCATAACAGGAACTTTTCCTAAACAAAGCTTTTATAATATAATAAAAACCTTTATTTATACAAGTAGTACTATTGAGATAACAAAGTTCAAAAGGTTTTCAACTTTCAGTCACACAATTCATTCAAATTATGCATGTTACTAAAATTATGAAGGAAACATTTTCGCAAGAGTTTTTGATTGACAAAATATCATTAATTAATACCACGGAGTGTTACAATCTTTTATATCACTCATATTTGTTTTTGCCTGTATTTTTTTACTGTACCTGTATTTAGTTTTGTGATCACGTTTCAGGACCACGGATAGCAACCACTGATTTAATGCTCCATTCCCCCTGACTCAAATTTGGAAACCATCCATCAAACCATCCATCCAGACATTTTCATACCCGCTTTGTCCTATTTCAGGGTTGCGAGATTCTGCAGGTGCACATTCCCAGCTCACACTGGGCACTAGGCAGGGGTGCACCCTGGACAGGGTGCCACTCCACCGCAGGGCAACACATAGACAGACAAACAACCACTCACATTCACATTCACTCCAAGTGATTCCAATCAACCTTACAGTCATGTTTTTGGATTGTGGGAGGAAGCCAGAGTACCCAAAGGAAATCCATGCAGCACAGGGAGAACATGCAAACTCCACACAGAATGAACCCAAGTGTCCACCCTAGGGCTTGAACCCAGGACATACTAGCTGTGAGGTGGATGTTCTAACCACATTATCCACCGTGCGCCCAACTTTGGAAACCATACAGTCGTTCTAGCATCAAAAAACGCAATAATTCCAAGCCTCTTGTCAATAACATGGATAACAAGGAGAACATGTGGGTTGTGTGTTAGCAGGCTAAGATATAAGAGGGAAAGAAGGTCAGAGATTAGTTGATTAGTTCATGTGTGACGACTCAACCAATCAAGCCTTTGGCTCTATAGTGAGTGGTTGGAAAAAGGGCCAGTGTTCAGACACATGAGGAAACGTACCAGTTAGAACATGAAAAACTATAAACTCCTTTATTTTGTGAAAAATATATTTTGACCTAATAAACATAAACTGTAGCTTGAATACCAGAAATCTCAAGGAGTCTGAAAAAAACCCTGAATGTGCTTTTTTCCATGTAAAAATTTCAGAATTCTGTTCAGACTGATTTGATGTTGGATAATGACCACATTGTAGCTGACAGCAGAATAAAACATGGATATTAATACAAAAAGTTTAAAATCATCCACTACAGCTTTCATGTTTCAAAGAAAAAAAAAGCTCAGCATGAAGAGAAAATGCTTGTTCATGACTTACCTCCTCAGGTAATATTTAAAACTTAAAATAACGAAATTACTGCTGGAATAAGGAGTGTTCAACGCATGCCAAAAATGCGATACTTTCATAGCTTGATAGAATGAATAAACAAAGTAAATGACAAATAAATGCTTTAAAGTCCAGCTTTGATGTATATTTAACAGTTGATAATTAACAAAAAGTTAACATGACCTGCATGTCTTACCTCCTCAGATGTTCTCTGAGAACATAAACTGAAGCTTGAATACCAGAAATCCCAAGAAGGGAGAAAAAAACCTCTGAATTTTTTTTTCCCCCCCTAAAAACATGTTCATTCTTTTCAGACTGATATGATGTTGGAAAATTACCACATTGTAGCTGACAGCAGAAAAAAACATGGTTATTAATATATAAAGTTCAAAATCGTCCACTATAGCTTTCATGTTTCAAAGAAAACAAAGCACAGCATGAAGAGAAAATGCTTGTTCGTGTCTTACCTCCTCAGATGTTCTCCTCCTATCAGGTAGAACCAGTGTGTTAGCATGACTTCCAGGGACTATAGTAGATCCAATACTCATCCTGGGTCCAACCAACATGTAGCGTTTATCTCCTGATCTGTACTGGATGCTGTGACACAGTGTCCCATCATAGTTTGGCTCCTGCAGATATTTAGAAGTATAGTCTGTGGATTTGGAGCACTGCATTGCAATCAGCACGATGATGCTGATGACAAAAAGCAGTGAAACTGCTCCCAGAGTGATCATCAGGTAAAAAGTCACATCACTGTCTTCATCATCTTTAGCTGCACTTTGAACATCAGAGGCTGCAAAAGCCTCTTTGGGCTCCACCACTTTGACCATCACAGTAGCTGTTGCTGACAGTGACACGTTGCCATTGTCTTTGACCAGTATGAGCAGTTTGTGCTCAGCCTCGTCTGTCTCTGTGAATGAGCGAAGTGTTCTGATCTGTCCTGTATAGCGGTCCAAACCAAACAGACTGTGGTCACTCACTTCCTGCAGTGAGAAGAGCAGCCAGCCGTTATATCCTATATCAGCGTCATAGGCTCGGACTTTGGTCACCAAGTGTCCTGCGTGGACATTGCGGGGAATCTCCTCAACACCTTCAGCAGAGCCGTTGGAGCTGACTGGATACAGGATGACTGGAGCGTTGTCGTTCTGATCCAGAATGAACACGTGGACTGTGACGTTGCTGCTCAGTGATGGCGTTCCAGAATCTGTGGCAACAACTTGGAACTGGAACGTTTTCACAGCCTCAAAGTCAAAACTCTTCAGAGCTGAGATTTCACCATTATCTGGATTTACATTCAGGAAAGTCATAATATTCTTTTGGTTTCCTTCTCTTAGAATATGGTACGAAACTACAGCATTGTCATTTGTGTCTTTATCCGTGGCAAATATAGAGAAGACAGGTTTTCCAGCAATGTTGTTTTCGACTACATAAAAGTGATATGGATTTTGGGAAAACTGGGGTTTGTTGTCATTTACGTCTGATATTATTATAGTGAATGTCTTAAAGGTAGACATGGGAGTCTCACCACAATCATTGGCTTTAATTGTCACTTCATAGACGGTGACTTCTTCTCGATCTAAAACTCCTTTTGTCACAACGGAATAAATATTCTCCTTAAATGAAGGTTTTAATTCAAAAGGTCCGTCAGAAGTTAAGCTCGTTCGGACTTTTCCGTTTACTCCTGAGTCTTTGTCTGTCACGCTGAGGAGGGAAATGACAGTGCCAGGTTTAGAGTCTTCCTGAACAGTATTTGTCAAAGATGTAACTTCTATTTCTGGAGGATTGTCATTTACATCTATTACTTTTATGATTACACGACTCTCTCCTGTTAGTGGGGGGGTTCCTCTATCGGAAGCTTCAACATCGAGCTTGTAAATGTCATTTTCTTCATAATCTACTAATCCTTTCACTCTAATTTCTCCAGTGATTTTATCCAACTCAAAAATGTCATACACGCTTTTTCTCAATGTTTTAACGAGGCTGTAACTAATTTCACCGTTTGTCCCTTCATCAGGATCAGTTGCGTTAATTTTAAATATGGATGTACCGACAGCAATATTTTCCTTGATGTGGATTTGATAAATCTCTTGACTAAATATTGGACGATTATCATTAATGTCGAGCACAATAACGGACACATTTAATATTCCTGACTTTACAGGTTTACCTCCATCCACTGCTGTAACAATCAGTGAATGTCTGTGTTTTTGTTCTCTGTCTAACGACTTCTTTAAAACTAAAAATGGTATTTTGTCCTCGTCACCCTGACGGATGTCAATGTCAAAGTGTTCATTTGTAGTTAGAGTGTAGCTGCGAATAGAATTCATTCCTGCATCAGGATCGCGTGCACTGTGCAGCTGAAATCGCCTTCCTGGCAGCGTGTGCTCTGCTATTTCTAATGTCTGCTGTTGTTCAGGAAACACTGGAGAGTGGTCGTTGACATCCGTGATTTCTACAACAACATAGTGCATTTCTAGCGGGTTTTCAACCAGAATTTTCAGATCCATCAGACATGCGCCACTCCCCTGACAGAGCCGCTCTCTGTCAATCTTTCTGAGGACACAAAGCGCCCCATTGTCCGCATTTACCTCGAAAAACGCGTCTTTACCTCCAGAAACAACGCGGAAACGTCGATCGTGCAAAGAGGAGACATCAAGACCCAAATCTTTTGCCACATTTCCAACAACGGTTCCGTCTTTCACCTCTTCTGCCACAGAGTATCTGATCTGAGAAATCGCTTCTTTTATCTGCAGCGCCAGGGTAAGAAAAATAATCCAGTTGATCCTCAAATGATCTTTAGTATTCCCCATCGTAATAGACACAAAAAACAAACAAAACGAAAATAAAATCTTATTTTTTCCTTTAACAAGGCGTTATACGAAAGAATCTTATGAATGGATCGCATCCGTGAAGAACAACCAATCCACCCTCTTGCACTGGACTCGTATGCACACTTCCAAATGAAACAAAAGGCTAGGATCGACGTGCTGCTGCCTTTATGGTATAACACTGACCCCCAGAGGGCTTCCAGGATATACTGTCATTGTGTAAAAATGATATAGTAGCATATATATATATATATATATATATATATATCACGTGAATAGCACATGATTATGGAAGCCCGTTTATCACCACTAAAAAATAAAATAAAATAAAACAAAAATAAAATAAAAATCACCACGGCAGGTTCTAATTATGAGTTAGTTAAGTCATAATTATGAGATAGAGATCATGCTCATGAGATAAAAAACTGAGCATTTGCAGCAGTCTCCCGACACTGACTGTTACCATTCTTAATACTTAGAATAATAATTTATTCAAAACACATATTGTGGCTGTTTATTCAGTTTTTAGAATTCATCTGTACATAGTGTAGGAAATAGAAGTACATAAATAAGTCTTTATTGCAACATATTTGTCACATTCTTGGAATTTTCTTTGCAAATTTACAATAAAATGAATGTTTTTAATATTATAAAATTCAATCTCATAATTATGACTTTCTTTTTCAAAATTATAACTTTACTAACTCATAATTATGACTTGCCATTGTGATTTTTTTTTTTTTGTGTGTTTTTTTTAAATGGTGGAAACACGTTTCCATACTATGTTACACAATTCCCTTTAATCATAAATTATTTTTTAAAAAAACCAACAACAAAACAGACCCCTGATATACTGGTGCATGACAGGATACACAGTAAAATGTAAAAGTTTAGAAAGAGACAAAATAACAAGGAAATATGATATTTAATAGCTCACAAAGAATGAATGGTCAAGTTAGATAATCATTTTGATCCAATAATCAAAACCTTAACTAAAGTATGAAACATAGTGGTGGGGACATACCTCATTCCAAGAAAGAAAAACTGATTTTGAGTTGTTTTCAAGTGGATCAAGGTTTATGGCTCTCATGATAATGGGTTTAAGTAGTGGGCAAATAAAGGTATCACAGCAGTGTGAACGATAACTGAACAAGGAAATGTGCAGAGTTTTGAAGGAGAAATTTACACTAGGGGAGCATTCACATTAGCGTTACTTACAATTAAAATACTACTTTGAAAAGCAGATAAAAACTGACAGCAAAAATAATTGCATTTGCCCAAAAATAAAACTTTACTGGGACCAAAAATGGCAGATCCTAAATAAAAAAAATAGGAATATGAGTTATCCAAATCTTGCGAGGTACTGTACTTGAGACATTTGGCAGGTGATGTAATACAAAAAAAGGATCAGTATCAAATTAGAATATTGATATCAGCAAGAACAAACACAACTGACTGTGGTATAAACCAACAACGACGACCGTGGAATGGTGGGCGGGAAGTGTGGAGGGAATTTATGTAATGGAGAGACTCACACACAGATTGAGACTACAACAGTCACAACCTAATATAACAAATAGGAAAAATTAAAAAATTACAGAAGACAAGAAAAGGACGCTGCCACCACCACTTCTACTACCGGACAATAAGGACGTGTTGATTCATCGCGAAGATGATAACTTAATAATGCATATGTGTTACACCTTTCCACTGTACATTTGGAAAAAAAACCTTAATAAAAACAAGTTCAAGAAAAAACAAAACAAAAAAAACAGCAATAGCAGAATTGTGTTTACATAAACATTAGATAAGTTTCAATCAGACAAAAAATGTTTCCAAGAAAGAATGGTGATATAAAAAGTGATGGATAAATGAATAA
This sequence comes from Gouania willdenowi, assembly GCF_900634775.1. Taxonomy (NCBI): domain Eukaryota; kingdom Metazoa; phylum Chordata; class Actinopteri; order Blenniiformes; family Gobiesocidae; genus Gouania; species Gouania willdenowi. The sequence continues at coordinate 16,579,795 of NC_041053.1, forward strand.
ATGTTTTTTGCTATATCATAGCTATTTAAATGGCAGTCTTGGCCACTGACGTCCAACAATTACTTACAAAAGCACCACTCTCAAGTTTTAACGTGAAAATTAAAAAAAAAAAAGCAAAGAAATTCAAAATAGAAAATCTGATAGACAAGGACTAAACGACCCAAACGGAGACTCTGATTCACACAATTTTACTGCAGTTTGTAAACTTGAGTGAAAAGATGTATTTCTCGATACTGAAATGTAGAAATGATGAAATCAATATTGTGTCTATTTTTTTAAGCCCTGAATCAATTTTTATCAAACAAAATTATTGGTGTTACAACTATATACTGTACAACTAAACCATGTGCTCCCAGAAAGTGTTCAAGAAATATTTAAAACTTAAAAAAACTAAATATACTGCTGGAATGAGGAGTGTTCAATGCATGTCAAAAAATGCTATACTATCATTGCTTGACGGAATGAAATAAAGTAAATGTCAAAAATATGCTCTAAAGTCCAGCTTTGATGTATATTTAACAGTTGATAATTAACAAAAAGTTAACATGACCTGCATGTCTTACCTCCTCAGATGTTCTCCTCCTATCAGGTAGAACCAGGGTGTTAGCATGACTTCCAGGGACTATAGTAGATCCAATACTCATCCTGGGTCCAACCAACATGTAGCGTTTATCTCCTGATCTGTACTGGATGCTGTGACACAGTGTCCCATCATAGTTTGGCTCCTGCAGATATTTAGAAGTATAGTCTGTGGATTTGGAGCACTGCATTGCAATCAGCACGATGATGCTGATGACAAAAAGCAGTGAAACTGCTCCCAGAGTGATCATCAGGTAAAAAGTCACATCACTGTCTTCATCATCTTTAGCTGCACTTTGAACATCAGAGGCTGCAAAAGCCTCTTTGGGCTCCACCACTTTGACCATCACAGTAGCTGTTGCTGACAGTGACACGTTGCCATTGTCTTTGACCAGTATGAGCAGTTTGTGCTCAGCCTCGTCTGTCTCTGTGAATGAGCGAAGTGTTCTGATCTGTCCTGTATAGCGGTCCAAACCAAACAGACTGTGGTCACTCACTTCCTGCAGTGAGAAGAGCAGCCAGCCGTTATATCCTATATCAGCGTCATAGGCTCGGACTTTGGTCACCAAGTGTCCTGCGTGGACATTGCGGGGAATCTCCTGCACACCTTCAGCAGAGCCGTTGGAGCTGACTGGATACAGGATGACTGGAGCGTTGTCGTTCTGATCCAGAATGAACACGTGGACTGTGACGTTGCTGCTCAGTGATGGAGTTCCAGAATCTGTGGCAACAACTTGGAACTGGAACGTTTTCACAGCCTCAAAGTCAAAACTCTTCAGAGCTGAGATTTCTCCATTCTCTGAGTTTATGTTTAGGAAGGAAGTTATATCTTTTTGACTCCCATCTCTTACTAAATGATAAGCAATGACTGCATTGTCATTTATGTCGTTGTCTGTTGCACTTACAGAAAATATTGACTTCCCAGCAATATTATTCTCTTCTAAGTAAAACCGTAAAGGGTTAATATCAAAATGTGGACTGTTATCATTTACATCTGCTACGTGGATGCTCACAGTTTTAAACGCTGATAACGGAGGCTCACCACAGTCTGTGGCTTTAATTATAATTTCATAATGTGACACTTTCTCCCGATCTAACAAGCCCTTGGTGATTATTGAATATGTGTTTTCTTTATATGAGGGTTTTAGTTCAAAAGGTACATCATTAATGATGCTGGATATTATTTTTCCATTCACACCAGAGTCTTTGTCCTTTACGCTCAGCAGTGAAACAACTGTACCAGGTTTTGAGTTTTCTGACACAGTGTTGGACAGAGATGTTACGTCTATTTCTGGAGAATTATCGTTTACGTCTATTATTTTTATAACCAGCCGACACTCGCCTGACAATGGAGGTGTCCCTTTATCAGAAGCCTCAATTTGTAATTCATATCTATCATTTTCTTCATAGTCCACCAGACCTTTAATAACAATTTCTCCTGTTAATTTGTCGAGCTCAAAAATATTGTACACTTGTGGACTGAGGGTTTTTCCCAAATTGTATTCAACTTCTCCATTTATTCCCTCATCATGATCTGTGGCATTCATTCTAAAGACTGAAGTACCAACAGGAATATTTTCCTTTACTGACATCTCATAAACCTCTTGACTAAATATGGGTCGATTATCATTACTATCAAGAACAATAATAGACACGTTCAGTGTAGCTGATCTGGGAGGTTTACCTCCATCTACTGCTGTAACCAGCAGCATGTGTTTATTTCTTTGTTCTCTATCTAAGGATTTTTTTAACACTAAAATGGGAATTTTACCTTCCTCACTCTGACGGATATTTAGATCAAAATGTTCATTTGCTGTTAAAGTGTATGTGCGGATGGAGTTTATTCCTGCATCCGGATCCCTGGCTGTGTGTAGTTGAAAACGTTTCCCTGGAAGCGTGTGTTCAGCTATTTCAAATGTTTGATGCTTTTCTGGAAAACTCGGAGAATGGTCATTAACATCCGTTATTTCTACAACTACATAGTGAATTTCTAAAGGATTCTCCACCAGTATTTTCAGCTCTATCAGACAGGTACCGCTGCCCGGACACAGCTCCTCCCTGTCAATCTTATTGTCCACGTAGAGAGCCCCGTTACTCTGGTTCACCTCAAAAATAGCGTCCGATCCCCCGGACACGACACGGAACCGTCGATCCGTTAAAGAAGCCACGTCCAGTCCGAAATCCTTCGCGACGTTTCCAACCACAGTTCCCTCCCGCACCTCCTCCGGTGTAACATACCGTATCTGAGCCAAAGCCTCGCGTTGTGCCAAAAGGACAGTCGCCAAAAAGACGGTAAACCAGGATAAATTCCACATTCCAGGTGCTGTATACGTCCTCATCGTTATTCGATAAAAACAAGCACTGATGCAAGCAGACAAAGAGGATCATTAAACAGCGGAGAGCCGCATTTTCACAGAATGAACCGAACCGGCTGTTGCTGTGGTTTGAGAGCTCTGCTTTGCTCAGAGGACAAACAAAGGGTTGGAAGGAAAGGGACGGATATAGTGGAGGGTTTCCTGATTTAACACTGACACCAAGAGGAAAACACTGACAATGTGTAACTAGTTTTCATTTTCCTGCAAGGGAAAAAAAAAAAAGAAGCTTATTTGTTCCATAATTATTACAAAATAATTTATTTTCCATGATGTATGATCTTCTTTTCTTTTTATCATTGGCTGTTTCCTTTTAAATTGATATTTATAAATGTGTTCTATCCGTGTGTGTGTGTGTGTGTGTGTGTGTGTGTGTGTGTGTGTGTGTGTGTGTGTGTGTGTGTGTGTGTGTGTGTGTGTGTGTGTGTGTGCGCGCGCGCGTGATCCTAGACCAGTGTTTCTCAAATGGGGGTATGTGTACCCCTCGGGGTAAGCGATGGCACTACAGGGAGTACTAGATAGACAAAGTGTAAAATGTATAAATTAAAGCATTAAACATATGGGAGTTTATAATGTATTAGTTTAAATGATAATCATAATAATGATGATGGAAATTATCTTGATTAGAACATGAACTGAAAATGCAATTGGCCAGTCTTGGACCAACACCACATGGGAGATGACAAAAAAATTATGAATAAAAAACAAAACTAAACTGTATTATTAATTTATTCAGGAGTCACTAAATACAGTTTCTTTCCACTAAGAAAAACAATTTGATTCTTTAAAAAGTGTGTTATTACTCATTTATTCCATAATTATCTATAGTTGTCTTTCATAGAGTTCTGAGCAAACTGTAGTTGGACGAACGGGTAAACTTAGATTCAGTAATAAGAAAAATGGGGGTTTTGAGCCAAACAAGTTTGAAAACCACAGACAGCCCTGGTCCTCTCGGTCAAAATGACCCACCTTTCCTAAATCCTTAAATGTACTTAATATACAGTAAATATACTTAACTCTTGAATATACAGCTCATTTGACAGCAGTAAAATCATTATTACGGCTTAAACACCAAAACAATTTTCATAAACACAGCTTTAAAACCTTTATTTAAACTTTCAGTCACACATTACTCAAATTATGAAGGAAACATTTCCACAAGTTTTTGATTGACTAAATATCATTCATTAATACAATGGAGTGATATATTTTATTCCATCACCTATATTTTTTTTTACCTGTATTTATTTGAGTGACCGTATTTCAGAACCATGGATAGCAACAAAATCTTTAATGCCTCCCCCCACTCCCCACCCCTCCATTGGAAACCATCCATCCATCCATCCATCCATCTATTTTCTGACCCACTTTGTCCTATTTCAGGGTTGCAGGGGTCTGCCGGTGCTTATCTTCGGCTTACACTGGGCACTAAGCGGGGGTACACCCTGAACTGGGCACCAGTCCATCGCAGGTCAACACACAGACAGACAAACAACCATTCAAACTCACTTCTATGGGCAATTTAGTGACTCCAATCAACCTAAGTCATGTTTTTGGATTGTCGGGAGCACAGGGAGAACATGCAAACTCCACACAGAAAGGACCCAAGTGTCCACCCCAGGGCTTTAACTCAGAACTTTATTGCTGTGAGGTGGATGTTCTAACCACTAAGCCACTGTGTGTCCAACTTTGGAAACCATACAGTCATTCTAGCATCAAAAACCACAGTATTTCCAAGCCTCTTGTCTATAACATGAATAACAAGGAGAACATGTGGGTTGTGTGTTAGCAGGCTAAGATATAAGAGGAAAAGTAGTTCAGAGAACTGCTTAGTTGATCAGTTCAGGTGTAACGACTCAACCAATCAAGCCTTTGGCTCTATAGTGAGTGGTTGGAAAAAGGGCCAGTGTTCAGACACGTGCGGAAACGTACCAGTTAGAACAGGATTACAACAGAGAGCTGAGCACAGCCATAATACTCATTTATTATATATGTATCTACATATTTATATATGTACAAGGGACAAACAGTGCTTCAACCTAATCTGGAACCGTCAAGAGACCTGCTACAGAAAAACCATGAAAAACTATAAACTCCTTTAGTTTGTGAAAATAATCTTCCCTAAAAAAACATAAACTGAAGCTTGAATACCAGAAATCCCAAGAAGGGAGAAAAAACCTCTGAAATTTTTCCCCCCCCCCTAAAAACATGTTCATTCTTTTCAGACTGATATGATGTTGGAAAATTACCACATTGTAGCTGACAGCAGAAAAAAACATGGTTATTAATATATAAAGTTTAAAATCGTCCACTATAGCTTTCATGTTTCAAAGAAAACAAAGCACAGCATGAAGAGAAAATGCTTGTTCGTGTCTTACCTCCTCAGATGTTCTCCTCCTATCAGGTAGAACCAGTGTGTTAGCATGACTTCCAGGGACTATAGTAGATCCAATACTCATCCTGGGTCCAACCAACATGTAGCGTTTATCTCCTGATCTGTACTGGATGCTGTGACACAGTGTCCCATCATAGTTTGGCTCCTGCAGATATTTAGAAGTATAGTCTGTGGATTTGGAGCACTGCATTGCAATCAGCACAATGATGCTGATGACAAAAAGCAGTGAAACTGCTCCCAGAGTGATCATCAGGTAAAAAGTCACATCACTGTCTTCATCATCTTTAGCTGCACTTTGAACATCAGAGGCTGCAAAAGCCTCTTTGGGCTCCACCACTTTGACCATCACAGTAGCTGTTGCTGACAGTGACACGTTGCCATTGTCTTTGACCAGTATGAGCAGTTTGTGCTCAGCCTCGTCTGTCTCTGTGAATGAGCGAAGTGTTCTGATCTGTCCTGTATAGCGGTCCAAACCAAACAGACTGTGGTCACTCACTTCCTGCAGTGAGAAGAGCAGCCAGCCGTTATATCCTATATCAGCGTCATAGGCTCGGACTTTGGTCACCAAGTGTCCTGCGTGGACATTGCGGGGAATCTCCTCAACACCTTCAGCAGAGCCGTTGGAGCTGACTGGATACAGGATGACTGGAGCGTTGTCGTTCTGATCCAGAATGAACACGTGGACTGTGACGTTGCTGCTCATTGACGGAGTTCCACAATCTGTGGCAACAACTTGGAACTGGAACGTTTTCACAGCCTCAAAGTCAAAACTCTTCAGAGCTGAGATTTCTCCATTATCAGAGTTTATGTTTAGGAATGATGTCATTTCTTTATGACTGCTTCTTTCCCCTCGGAATATGCGATAGGCAACTGCTGCGTTCTCATTTAAGTCTTTATCACTTGCAGTCACAGAGAATATAGTCGCCCCAGGAGCATTGTTTTCAGTCAAGTACAATTCTAACGGATTTTTGGGGAACTCGGGGCGATTGTCATTAACATCTGATACTTGAATGCTTAACGTTTTTACTGTGGAAAGAGGGGGCGTTCCACAATCATCAGCTGTGATTGAAATATCATATTGTGACTCACTTTCTCTGTCTAATGTTGCTTTTGTCACTAAGGAATACATCTTTTCTTTATATGATGGCTTCAGTTCGAATGGTAAACCCTCATTTAGACGACAAACCACTTTGCCATTTAAACCAGAATCATTGTCAGTAACACTGATTAGAGCCACCACAGTTCCAGGTTTTGAATCTTCTGAGAGAGAGCTCGATATTGATGTCACATCAATTTCTGGTTTATTGTCGTTCACATCCAGTATTTTTATAATGACTCTACAATCACTTGTCATGGGTGGCTGACCCATGTCAGAAGCCTGAACGTCTAACTTGTAGACATCAGCTGTTTCATAATCAATTTTTCCACGTACTCGAATTTCTCCTTTGATTTTGTCTAGACTAAAAAGCTGTAGCACATTTGGATTTATATCTCTACTAAAAGCATATTCTACATCCCCATTCGCTCCTGCGTCTAAATCAGTTGCATTGACTTTTATTACAAGTGTTTCTATTGCTGCGTTTTCTTGTAAAATAATTGTGTAAACCTCCTGAGAAAAAACGGGTCTATTATCATTAATATCAAGAACTCTTATTTTGATACTGAGATTTGCTGAGCGCGGGGGCGTTCCTCCATCTATGGCAGTTAGAATCAGGCCGTGGTTTGATTTCTGCTCTCTATCCAAATGCCTCTGTAACACCAAGAAAGGGATTTTATCCTCCCCTCTGTCCCGAATTTCAAGGTGAAAATGTTCGTTTTGACTCACTTTATATCGTTGGACTGAGTTTATTCCCACGTCTGGATCACGAGCACCGGGCAGTTGAAACCGTGCGCCCGGTAATGTCGTCTCCGCGATTTCTATTATCTTCTCTTTCTCCGCAAAACTGGGAGCGTGATCGTTTGCATCCGTTATTTCCACCGTTACGTAGTGAACCTCAAGGGGGTTTTCAACCACAATTTTAAGATCTATTAAACACGCGACATTCCGGTCACATATTTGTTCTCGGTCGATTTTCTGGTGAATAGACAACACCCCATTGTTCGGGTTTACCTCAAACAGCGTCCCCTGAGCTCCGGACACGATGCGTAAACGTCTGTTTCCCAGTGTGTTGACCTCCAGGCCTAAATCTTTAGCAACATTTCCAATTATAGCTCCGACTTTACCTTCTTCGGGTGTAGAGTATTTCATTTGAGCAAAAACCTGCAGGTGTCCACAGCACAACAGCAGAGAGAACAGCAGAGGACGCAACCAAGGCATCATTGCGCCTCTTTGTCCTTTGTCTCAGTCAGAAAAAAAAAAAAAAAACAGTTTGTTTATGTTTTCATAACCCCAAAACGGGATTAAAGATAAATAAGTCAATATATCCTCCGATTATATTCCACAAAGCCTTGGTGGTGCGTGCAGCGCTGCTCGATCCCGACACAATGATACTAGCTTTAAAAATGATGAATAAAAGGCACATCATGAGAGGCTGAGTGAGACTAAAGCTGTACATTCCTACTCTAACACTGACACCCAGTGGTTTACAGTGACCAAATTAGAATTTTGAACAAGTCATGCAAGCAATATTCAAACAAAATTGTGTTAATTAAATAAAAAGGTTGGTGAGGAGTAGGGCTGCACGATTATGGCCAAAATGATAATCACGATTTTTTTAATTTTTTTTTATTAATACTGTAATCTCGATTATAATCACAATTATGTATCATGCTAGGAAAACAATCTGTGTTTTTATGATATTGCTTTTAAACAAACAATGTGTGCAGTTTAAAGTGCAAAATTAAACTTTAAATATAAATTATACTAAAAACCATTTTAAAAAATTAACCCAAGAATTGAAAATGTACCATATAGGCTAACTGAATAAATACATTTTGACAGAGTGTAAAGCCAATATTATAAATGTAAATATAGCCGACAATCAGGTTAATTTAATGGTGTCAACAAAAATTGTGCTCACGATTCAAATTTCCTATATATAGAATCATCTTAATGAGATATTTACCCTTTGGATCCAACAACTGACAGCACAATATAAATTATTTTAATGCACTTTAAACCAGCAAGTGACACCTCATTTAATTTTTAAGTTGCTTTCTGTTATCAGGCAAATTAAGTGTGAAATATTACTAATACCATGTGACCAAATTGGTAGGCTAGATCAAAGTTTTAATTTGATTAAACTGTGCATATGTAATTTACTTAAAGCAAATATATTTATTATGTACAAAATGTATATTACTTTTACGATTAAAAAGGAAAAAGTGTGGCAAAGAGGTGCATATGTACAAAAATATTATGAAAAACCGACTTGCAGTGGATTGTATTGTGATTATTTAATGGAACTATATAATAATAAAAAAAATAATACTGTATGACCAAAAAAAACCCCCAAAAAAAAACACTCCAGGAAAAAAAAATCCCTCTACGACAGAGTTGAGAACTTTCCCATGATAATATATATATATACACCACTGATAGAAAATTGTTGCACAACTTGTTGAGTATACACTTCAAACGTCAAACAATACCAAACATTACCAAAACACCAGAAATACACAATAAATTCCTGAAATGGTATTAGAAACATGAAAGCTTACAGGCAAGCTGCCATGTAAACAAGAATATATGCAACTGAAAAGAAATGGCCAGAGGATCAATGATGGGAATTTATAAAAAAAACAAACAAAAGAGGTCAGAATTCATTGGTCTTTTCACCAACACAAAGAGTAAAAATGTGTGTTATTTTCCTAGTAATTTGTAAAACAATCACAAAACTGATCAAATGAAGGCTAAATGTAAATGTCTAACAATAAATTTAATGGTTTCTTCATGGCAACCAACATTTCGACTGTCCACAATGTCCGAAAGCATGACTGTATGTCAACAGGAACCAATAAATGACAACAAGAAAATGGGAACATTTGAAAAATAAACTATGGAAGTTAATCACATAAGCCAATGGATATTGAGCAAATTGTTTTTGAAACATGATATCTGAAAGTTTTACCATATTAAAGCCTTGAGAATAATGTAGATCAGGGGTCCCCAACCCCCGAGCCTCAAATGGTACCAGTCTGTGGGTCAATTGTTAATGGTTTGTACAGAAAATAAAACATAACTAATTGCATTATTTCCGTTTTCTTTATTATCAGAGAAAGATGTTTTTTTTTTTTTAAATTACCGGATTCTCTTTGCTACATCTGTCTAACCGTCTCTTTGTAGAGAAACAAGCTCAAGGCTCCCACGTTATGGTGAGTTTCATTTTTATTTTTCATGCACTTTAAATTTGTTTTTGGGGCGTATCTTAATCTTATATTGAAAGCATGTTTAACCTTGATGCTGCTAATAAAGTTTATACAGTGGAATCACGTTTAAAATTATATTTAGAAAATGACAATTTTTTTTTTTTTTTTTTTTTTTTTGCCGCATCTTAAAAGCCAGTGCGTGAAAATATTGTCTGAGATTAAAATGGTCCATGGCGCAAAAAATGTTGGGAACCGCTGATGTAGATGATTGAATATGAACACATTTATTTCTGCATGACACGAAACCTGAGCAAAAAGTTTCAAGGAGAACAAAGTTGAGCACAAAAAGGAAAGGCTTGTTCATGTCTTACCTCCTCAGATGTTCTCCTCCTATCAGGTAGAACCAGTGTGTTAGCATGACTTCCAGGGACTATAGTAGATCCAATACTCATCCTGGGTCCAACCAACATGTAGCGTTTATCTCCTGATCTGTACTGGATGCTGTGACACAGTGTCCCATCATAGTTTGGCTCCTGCAGATATTTAGAAGTATAGTCTGTGGATTTGGAGCACTGCATTGCAATCAGCACAATGATGCTGATGACAAAAAGCAGTGAAACTGCTCCCAGAGTGATCATCAGGTAAAAAGTCACATCACTGTCTTCATCATCTTTAGCTGCACTTTGAACATCAGAGGCTGCAAAAGCCTCTTTGGGCTCCACCACTTTGACCATCACAGTAGCTGTTGCTGACAGTGACACGTTGCCATTGTCTTTGACCAGTATGAGCAGTTTGTGCTCAGCCTCGTCTGTCTCTGTGAATGAGCGAAGTGTTCTGATCTGTCCTGTATAGCGGTCCAAACCAAACAGACTGTGGTCACTCACTTCCTGCAGTGAGAAGAGCAGCCAGCCGTTATATCCTATATCAGCGTCATAGGCTCGGACTTTGGTCACCAAGTGTCCTGCGTGGACATTGCGGGGAATCTCCTCCACGCCTTCAGCAGAGCCGTTGGAGCTGACTGGATACAGGATGACTGGAGCGTTGTCGTTCTGATCCAGAATGAACACGTGGACTGTGACGTTGCTGCTCAGTGACGGAGTTCCAGAATCTGTGGCAACAACTTGGAACTGGAACGTTTTCACAGCCTCAAAGTCAAAACTCTTCAGAGCAACAATGTCTCCAGTTTCTGAGTTTATGTTTAGAAAAGACAATATATCTGGACCTCCTCCTCTTGCTATATTATATAAAATAACAGCATTTTCATTCACATCCTTGTCTTTAGCGCTCAGTGAAAATATAGACTTTCCAGCAATGTTATTTTCTAACAAATAAAACTTTAGAGGACTCTCTGAGAACTGTGGTCTGTTGTCGTTTACATCTGATATATGAATGATCAGATTTCTGACAGTAGACAATGGAGGCTCACCACAGTCTGTAGCTTTCACTGATATTTCATAATAAGTCACCTGCTCTCGATCCAAGAATCCCTTCGTAACAACTGAATATGTATTTTCCTTATATGAAGGTTTTAACTCAAAAGGAACATTTTCAGTCAAACTTGAAATAATTTTACCATTAACCCCTGAGTCTTTATCAGATACACTGATTAGTGAAATCACAGTCCCAGGCTTTGAATCCTCAGGCACCGTATTTGACAATGATGTGACTTCAATTTCTGGTGCATTATCATTAATATCTTTTATTTTTACAATTACTCTGCAACGGCTTGTTAATGGAGGAGTGTCTTTATCTGAAGCCTGCACATCGAGCCTGTACATGTCTGAATCTTCATAATCCAACAGCTTTTTTAATGTTATTTTTCCACTTAAATTGTCTAATTGAAATATATCCTGAACCTTACGTGCTAATGTTTTACTTAGACTGTATTTGATTTCCCCGTTTGTCCCTTCATCTGGATCTACTGCTGACACTCTTGTAACAACTGTGCCAATTGTAACATTTTCATAAATTTCAATTTGATAAGTGTCCTGACTGAACTGCGGGCGGTTGTCGTTATTATCGAGAACAGTAATAGAAATATTAAGTGTTCCTGATCTCGGGGGTTTGCCTCCATCAACTGCTGTCACACAAAGTAAATGTTTATTCTGTTGTTCTCTGTCGAGGGATTTCTTCAATACCAGTAAAGGTCCTTTGTCCCCATCGTTCTGACTCGTTTCAATGTCGAAGTGATCATTTGACGATAATATATATGTACGAATGGAATTAACGCCTGCGTCAAGATCACGGGCTGCGTGCAGCTCAAACCGTGTCCCCGGTGACGTCTGCTCCGCTATTTCAATGCTTTGTTCATCTTCAGAAAAAACAGGTGAGTGATCGTTTACATCTGTGATTTCTATTATTACATAATGGATTTCCAGCGGATTTTCAACCAGAATTTTCAGTTCAATAGGACATGTAGTAGTGCTGCTCTGACACATTTCCTCTCTGTCGATTTTCTTACGAACCTGCAAGGCACCATTGTCCGGGTTCACGTCAAAATAAGCGTCCTTGGATCCCGACACAACACGCAACCGTCTGTCCATCAGGGAGCTTTTATCCAGACCGAGATCCTTTGCAACATTTCCAACAGATGCCCCCTCTCTCATCTCCTCAGGGATAGAATATCGCAGTTCAGCCGTCGCCTCTCGTCCAAAAATCAGCATCAGACAAAGCTGGAACACAAGCCAGAGGTGTCCGCTCCATCCTCTCTGCTTTTCTCTCCCCATTCTTCTTAAAGCGCTCATTTACTCACAAGATCATCACCTGCTCCGTTCAACGCTGACCATCCGACCATCTACAGATGCTGTTTAGGAAACACGACTGTCTCCCTTTACGCGTCCGTCCTCAGCTCGCAAACAAAGGGTGGTTTTAAAGGGGAGGAACCCTTACCCAGCAATAAATGATATAACACTGACGCCAAGTGGACTAAGTCTAGCAGCTTTCTCATTTCTATTCAACAATACCAACCATACAAAATAAGTTCAAATATATTTAGAAAAAAATAATATACAAATAACTGGAAAAGCTGTGTAAATAAGGTTGCGCCATATGTCTTGGATTTACCCCCCTATAACCCTGAGGTTAATTAAATTTTAACGCAATAATGTTTTGGTAACACTTTACAATAAGGGTCCCTTAGTTAACGTTAGTTAAGGCATTATTGAACATGAATTTACCGTTTAATAATGTTATAATAATCATTATAATGTCTAACATTAACTAACATATCAGTTAATGCATTAATAAGCAGTTCATTAATGCTTAGTATTTCCCTTAATTACGTTAGTTAATTAAGAAAATTATTCAGCATCAATTAACAGTTTAATAATGTTATAATAGTAATTATAATGTATTAACTTACATTAACTAACATACCAGTTAATGCATCAATAAGCAGTTCATTAATGTTTAGTCATTTCCTTCATTAACATCAGTAGAGGCTTTATTTAAACGTTAATTAAAAGTTTAATAATGTTATAATAATTATTTTAATATTAGCTAATACCAGTTAATGTATTGATAAGCAGTTAATTATACTAAGTAATTTAAACATTACTAAGCATTAATACATGTTATATAATGTAATTAGTTGTCCTTATTATAGGCCGACATAACTAAATAGAAAAGGAGCAGGACTCTTGTCTCTGTGTGCGTCACAGTTGGAGTCAATAATAATTGTAATTGTGTAATTGATTAATTGATTAAAATTATGGTGTAAATATAATCGTAATTGTAATTTTAAAAAAAATCTGTAGCTGTAGTAACCATTATTAAATTGTAATTGAGATCAGATAATTGACTTTGTATTTGTAATTTCCATTAAAATTCTATAAAAAATTGTCAATTATAGTTTAACACAAAACTGGGGAACCATGTTACAGTTCAATGTACAGTTCTACGCATATGTAGTTAACATTTTATTAAAATGTGTTTCATATCAAGCTTTCCCACATTTCACTATTTAAAAACTATTTTAATAGAGGGGCATAGTGACACAAAAGACGCTGAGAAATATTCAAACCAAGAAAACCAAGAGATAGAAATAAATTTGATGATAGATATTTGTTTTTAGTGTATTTCATAGCTGATATAGGAGCCGTTATCATAAGAGATGCTAACAGAAAGCCAACACAAGAGGAAGGTTAACTTTTATAGGTTATTTATTTCAGGCTCAGAAATTGTGATTAACAGGTAATTGAACATTAGTAATTCAGAATATAATTGCAATTGAAATTCTCAGGATAAAAAATATTTGTACTTTGTTGGTAAATGCTGGTTACTGCGTAATTGAATTGTTATTGAACATGGGCCATTGAAAACGTAATTGTGACTGAAAAATGGAATTGAGCCCAACCCTGGTGTGCCTTTTCTCTCAGTAACTTATTCCTTAAAACACATTGAATGAAAAATTCTGACGGTCTTTTTAATTTCTGTGAATTTGTGAGGCTCAATAAAATAAACACATCAAGACAAATAGTTACTCAAAAAAATTGATCAGTCAAAATTAGTTTAAGAAAACAAACAAACAAACCAACAAAAAACATTCTCGACTAATTCTATATCCAAAACCAAAACCATAGCCAGTGATTCACAAACAGGGCTACAAGTATTGATGAGATAAAATAAAAAAATAAAAAAAAAAACAGTGTATCAACTCTAATTTCCAAGTCGTTTCTTTGAGGCTGTTTAATAATGTGTAAAACTATTACACTCCAGTAAAGTGATTGTAAAACATTGCACAACTTGAGGACACTTCAAACGCCAAACAATACGAAACATTAGCAAAACATCAGCAAACCTGAATTCTTACAATTGTATTAGAAACATGAAAGCTTACAGGCAAATTCATGTAAACAAGAATATAAGCGACTGAAAAACAAATGGCCAGAGAATCAAATAGTGTGAATTATAAAATGACAAAAAATTAGACACAAACAAACGAGGTCAGAATTCACTGACCTTTTCACCAACACCAATGGCCTATATGAATCTTAAATATAAATATCCTGGAAATAATCTCCGTTAGCGGGCTTCAACTAGCAATGTCAGTTGAAGTATAAGTGTTTCTTAAATTTAAAATTATGAATCATTAAAATCCATAATTCAGACCAAAAACAACACTGTTGTTAGAAAAAAGAACACAGGCAGGAAGCTGCTGACACTGTTGATGTGTAAAAGCATGAAATTATTTACGTTATTAATCCATTGGATGATAAATAGACAGCGCTCAGTTTCACACATTTTTCTATTCAAATAGACCTATATATCACACACACTGGGATGAGAGCACATTGTTTCTCAGTCTGTAGTATGTTCCTGCTGATGCAGTCAGCCTCACTATAGCGTATGAATTAATTAATGAATTAATTAATGACTTCACCCGTCTGTGCATACAAAGACACAGGCTTCATCAGCTGATATAGATCAGTTCATCAGATACAAATCTATATCTTTCTAAGGATGTCATCGATAAATGAAAGGATTGCATCAATGTCTAAATATTCTCTCTTCTGTCAGCGTCAGATCAGATCCACACAGTGACGTGTTCACACATAACCTTTTATTGGACAGCTTGCTTTCTCAGAAAACTGATTGGTCAAGAGGCGGAGCTTTAGCACTCGCTAAGATCCAAGCCAGAGAAAACCCTAGTCCGGACCAGGCTTGTTCAGCCTATGCTGCCATGGTGATTTAGCTCCTTAAGACATTAGCGAGCTTCGTAGTCCAGCACACACTGATTAAATCTCTGGAAGTTAGCGCAATAAGAGGTAATCTTGCTTCGTAACATAGGCCCAAAGAATAAAAATGTATGAGTTATTTTCCTAGTAAATTATATTTACAACAATCACAAAACTGATCAAATGAAGCTATAGATCTAAATGTCCAACAATACATTTTATGTTCTCTTCTTGGCAACCAACAATTTGACTGTCCTCAGTGCCCTAAAGCAAGACTGCATGTCAACAAGCAACTGAATACTCAACAGGCAAACGCAAATGTATATTTTACATATAAAACTTGTACCAACGAATGACAACAAGAAAATGGGAAAATTAGAAAAAGTCACTATTGAAGCTAATTACTTAAGCCATTTGATCTTTGTTGAGCAAATTGTTTTAAAACATGATATCTGGCTTACTAAATATTTTACTACATTGTGGCCTTGAGAACAAGATGACTGAATATGACAAAATTGAATTTGTGCATGACAAAGAAACCTGAGCAAAAATGTTTCAAAGAGAACAAAGTTGAGCACAAAGAGGAAATGCTTGTTCGTGTCTTACCTCCTCAGATGTTCTCCTCCTATCAGGTAGAACCAGTGTGTTAGCATGACTTCCAGGAACTATAGTAGATCCAATACTCATCCTGGGTCCAACCAACATGTAGCGTTTATCTCCTGATCTGTACTGGATGCTGTGACACAGTGTCCCATCATAGTTTGGCTCCTGCAGATATTTAGAAGTATAGTCTGTGGATTTGGAGCACTGCATTGCAATCAGCACGATGATGCTGATGACAAACAGCAGTGAAACTGCTCCCAGAGTGATCATCAGGTAAAAAGTCACATCACTGTCTTCATCATCTTTAGCTGCACTTTGAACATCAGAGGCTGCAAAAGCCTCTTTGGGCTCCACCACTTTGACCATCACAGTAGCTGTTGCTGACAGTGACACGTTGCCATTGTCTTTGACCAGTATGAGCAGTTTGTGCTCAGCCTCGTCTGTCTCTGTGAATGAGCGAAGTGTTCTGATCTGTCCTGTATAGCGGTCCAAACCAAACAGACTGTGGTCACTCACTTCCTGCAGTGAGAAGAGCAGCCAGCCGTTATATCCTATATCAGCGTCATAGGCTCGGACTTTGGTCACCAAGTGTCCTGCGTGGACATTGCGAGGAATCTCCTCCACACCTTCAGCAGAGCCGTTGGAGCTGACTGGATACAGGATGACTGGAGCGTTGTCGTTCTGATCCAGAATGAACACGTGGACTGTGACGTTGCTGCTCAGTGACGGAGTTCCAGAATCTGTGGCAACAACTTGGAACTGGAACGTTTTCACAGCCTCAAAGTCAAAACTCTTCAGAGCAACAATGTCTCCAGTTTCTGAGTTTATGTTTAGAAAAGACAATATATCTGGACCTCCTCCTCTTGCTATATTATATAAAATAACAGCATTTTCATTCACATCATTGTCTTTAGCGCTCAGTGAAAATATAGACTTTCCAGCAATGTTATTTTCTAACAAATAAAACTTTAGAGGACTCTCTGAGAAGTGTGGTCTGTTGTCGTTTACATCTGATATATGAATGATCAGATTTCTGACAGTAGACAATGGAGGCTCACCACAGTCTGTAGCTTTCACTGATATTTCATAATAAGTCACCTGCTCTCGATCCAAGAATCCCTTCGTAACAACTGAATATGTATTTTCCTTATATGAAGGTTTTAACTCAAAAGGAACATTTTCAGTCAAACTTGAAATTATTTTACCATTAACCCCTGAGTCTTTATCAGATACACTGATTAGTGAAATCACAGTCCCAGGCTTTGAATCCTCAGGCACTGTTTTTGACAATGATGTGACTTCTATTTCTGGTGCATTATCATTAATATCTTTTATTTTTACAATTACTCTGCAACGGCTTGTTAATGGAGGAGAGCCTTTATCTGAAGCCTGCACATCGAGCCTGTACATGTCTGAATCTTCATAATCCAACGGCTTTTTTAATGTTATTTTTCCACTTAAATTGTCTAATTGAAATATATCCTGAACCTTACGTGCTAATGTTTTACTTAGACTGTATTTGATTTCCCCGTTTGTCCCTTCATCTGGATCTACTGCTGACACTCTTGTAACAACTGTGCCAATTGTAACATTTTCATAAATTTCAATTTGATAAGTGTCCTGACTGAACTGCGGGCGGTTGTCGTTAATATCGAGAACAGTAATAGAAATATTAAGTGTTCCTGATCTCGGGGGTTTGCCTCCATCAACTGCTGTCACACAAAGTAAATGTTTATTCTGTTGTTCTCTGTCGAGGGGTTTCTTCAATACCAGTAAAGGTCTTTTGTCCCCATCGTTCTGACTCGTTTCAATGTCGAAGTGATCATTTGACGATAATATATATGTACGAATGGAATTAACGCCTGCGTCAAGATCACGGGCTGCGTGCAGCTCAAACCGTGTCCCCGGTGACGTCTGCTCCGCTATTTCAATGCTTTGTTCATCTTCAGAAAAAACAGGTGAGTGATCGTTTACATCTGTGATTTCTATTATTACATAATGGACTTCCAGCGGATTTTCAACTAGAATTTTCAGTTCAATAGGACATGTAGTAGTGCTGCTCTGACACATTTCCTCTCTGTCGATTTTCTTACGAACCTGCAAGGCACCATTGTCCGGGTTCACGTCAAAATAAGCGTCCTTGGATCCCGACACAACACGCAACCGTCTGTCCATCAGGGAGCTTTTATCCAGACCGAGATCCTTTGCAACATTTCCAACAGATGCCCCCTCTCTCATCTCCTCAGGGATAGAATATCGCAGCTCAGCCGTCGCCTCTCGTCCAAAAATCAGCATCAGACAAAGCTGGAACACAAGCCAGAGGTGTCCGCTCCATCCTCTCTGCTTTTCTCTCCCCATTCTTCTTAAAGCGCTCATTTACTCACAAGATCATCACCTGCTCCGTTCAACGCTGACCATCCGACCATCTACAGATGCTGTTTAGGAAACACGACTGTCTCCCTTTACGCATCCGTCCTCAGCTCGCAAACAAAGGGTGGTTTTAAAGGGGAGGAACCCTTACCCAGCAATAAATGATATAACACTGACGCCAAGTGGACCAAGTCTAGCAGCTTTCTCATTTCTATTCAACAATACCAACCATACAAAATAAGTTCAAATATATTTAGAAAAAAATAATATACAAATAACTGGAAAAGCTGTGTAAATAAGGTTGCGCCATATGTCTTGGATTTACTCCCCTATAACCCTGAGGTTAATTAAATTTTAACGCAATAATGTTTTGGTAACACTTTACAATAAGGGTCCCTTAGTTAACGTTAGTTAAGGCATTATTGAACATGAATTCACCGTTTAATAATGTTATAATAATCATTATAATGTCTAACATTAACTAACATATCAGTTAATGCATTAATAACCAGTTCATTAATGCTTAGTATTTCCCTTAATTACGTTAGTTAATTAAGAAAATTATTCAGCATCAAATAACAGTTTAATAATGTTATAATAGTAATTATAATGTATTAACTTACATTAACTAACATACCAGTTAATGCATCAATAAGCAGTTCATTAATGTTTAGTAATGTCCTTCATTAACATCAGTAGAGGCTTGATTTAAACATTAATTCAAAGTTTAATAATGTTATAATAATTATTTTAATATTAGCTAATAGCAGTTAATGTATTGATAAGCAGTTAATTATACTAAGTAATTTAAACATTACTAAGCATTAATACATGTTATATAATGTAATTAGTTGTCCTTATTATAGGCCGACATAACTAAATAGAAAAGGAGCAGGACTCTTGTCTCTGTGTGCGTCACGGTTGGAGTCAATAATAATTGTAATTGTGTAATTGATAATTGATTAAAATTATGGTGTGAATATAGTCGTAATTGTAATTTAAAAAAAATCTGCAGCTGTAGTAACCATTATTAAATTGTAATTGAGATCAGATATTTGACTTTCTATTTGTAATTTCCATTAAAATTCTATAAAAATTGTCAACTATAGTTTAACACAAAACTGGGGAACCATGTTACAGTTCAATGTACAGTTCTACGCATGTGTAGTTAACATTTTATTAAAATGTGTTTCATATCAAGCTTTCCCACATTTCACTATTTAAAAACTATTTTAATAGAGGGGCATAGTGACACAAAAGAGGCTCAGAAATATTCAAACCAAGAAAACCAAGAAATAGAATAAATTTGATGATAGATATTTGTTTTTAGTGTATTTCATAGCTGATTTAGGAGCCGTTATCATAAGAGATGCTAACAGAAAGCCAACACAAGAGGAAGGTTAACTTTTATAGGTTATTTATTTCAGGCTCAGAAATTGTGATTAACAGGTAATTGAACAGTAGTAATTCAGAATATAATTGCAATTGAAATTCTCAGGATATAAAATATTTGTACTTTGTTGGTAAATGCTGGTTACTGCGTAATTGAATTGTTATTGAACATGGGTCATTGAAAACGTAATTGTGACTGAAAAATAGAATTGAGCCCAACCCTGGTGTGCCTTTTCTCTCAGTAACTTATTCCTTAAAACACATTGAATAAAAAATTCTGACGGTCTTTTTCATTTCTGTGAATTTGTGAGGCTCAATAAAATAAACACATCAAGACAAATAGTTACTCAAAAAAATTGATCAGTCAAAATTAGTTTAAGAAAACAAACAAACACACCAACAAAAAACATTCTCGACTAATTCTATATCCAAAACCAAAACCATAGCCAGTGATTCACAAACAGGGCTAAAAGTACTGATGAGATAAAATAAAAAAATAAAAAAAAACAGTGACACAACTCTAATTTCCAAGTCGTTTCTTTGAGGCTGTTTAATAATGTGTAAAACTATTACACTCCAGTAAAGTGATTGTAAAACATTGCACAACTTGAGGACACTTCAAACGCCAAACAATACGAAACATTAGCAAAACATCAGCAAACCTGAATTCTTACAATTATTATTAGAAACATGAAAGCTTACAGGCAAATTCATGTAAACAAGAATATAAGCGACGGAAAAACAAATGGCCAGAGAATCAAATAGTGTGAATTATAAAATGACAAAAAATTAGACACAAACAAACGAGGTCAGAATTCACTGACCTTTTCACCAACACCAATGGCCTATATGAATCTTAAATATAAATATCCTGGAAATAATCTCCGTTAGCGGGCTTCAACTAGCAATGTCAGTTGAAGTATAAGTGTTTCTTAAATTTAAAATTATGAATGATTAAAATCCATAATTCAGACCAAAAACAACACTGTTGTTAGAGAAAAGAACACAGGCAGGAAGCTGCTGACACTGTTGATGTGTAAAAGCATGAGATTATTTACGTTATTAATCCATTGGATGATAAATAGACAGCGCTCAGTTTCACACATTTTTCTATTCAAATAGACCTATTTATCACACACACTGGGATGAGAGCACATTGTTTCTCAGTCTGTAGTATGTTCCTGCTGATGCAGTCAGCCTCACTATAGCGTATTAATTAATTAATGAATTAATTAATGACTTCACCCGTCCGTGCATAAGAAGACACAGGCTTCATCAGCTGATATAGATCAGTTCATCAGATACAAATCTATATCTTTCTAAGGATGTCATCGATAAATGAAAGGATTGCATCAATGTCTAAATATTCTCTCTTCTGTCAGCGTCAGATCAGATCCACACAGTGACGTGTTCACACATAACCTTTTATTGGACAGCTTGCTTTCTCAGAAAACTGATTGGTCAAGAGGCGGAGCTTTAGCACTCGCTAAGATCCAAGCCAGAGAAAACCCTAGTCCGGACCAGGCAAGTTGTTCAGCCTATGCTGCCATAGTGATTTAGCTCCTAAGACATTAGCGAGCTTCGTAGTCCAGCACACACTGATTAAATCTCCGGAAGGTAGCGCAATATGAGGTAATCTTGCTTTGCAACATAGGCCCAAAGAATAAAAAGGTGTGAGTTATTTTCCTAGTAAATTATATTTACAACAATCACAAAACTGATCAAATGAATATAGATCTAAATGTGCAACAATACATTTTATGTTCTCTTCTTGGAAACCAACAATTTGACTGTCCTCAGTGCCCAAAAGCAAGACTGCATGTCAACAAGCAACTGAATACTCAACAGGCAAACGCAAATGTATATTTTACATATAAAACTTGTATCAACGAATGACAACAAGAAAATGGGAAAATTAGAAAAAGTCACTATTGAAGCTAATTACTTAAGCCATTTGATCTTTGTTGAGCAAATTGTTTTAAAACATGATATCTGGCTTACTAAATATTTTACTACATTGTGGCCTTGAGTACAAGATGACTGAA
The DNA here is from genome assembly GCF_900634775.1 of Gouania willdenowi. Lineage (NCBI taxonomy): Eukaryota > Metazoa > Chordata > Actinopteri > Blenniiformes > Gobiesocidae > Gouania > Gouania willdenowi. The sequence goes on from NC_041053.1 coordinate 16,601,534, forward strand.
TATGACAAAATTGAATTTGTGCATGACAAAGAAACCTGAGCAAAAATGTTTCAAAGAGAACAAAGTTCAGCACAAAGAGGAAATGCTTGTTCGTGTCTTACCTCCTCAGATGTTCTCCTCCTATCAGGTAGAACCAGTGTGTTCGCATGACTTCCAGGGACTATAGTAGATCCAATACTCATCCTGGGTCCAACCAACATGTAGCGTTTATCTCCTGATCTGTACTGGATGCTGTGACACAGTGTCCCATCATAGTTTGGCTCCTGCAGATATTTAGAAGTATAGTCTGTGGATTTGGAGCACTGCATTGCAATCAGCACGATGATGCTGATGACAAAAAGCAGTGAAACTGCTCCCAGAGTGATCATCAGGTAAAAAGTCACATCACTGTCTTCATCATCTTTAGCTGCACTTTGAACATCAGAGGCTGCAAAAGCCTCTTTGGGCTCCACCACTTTGACCATCACAGTAGCTGTTGCTGACAGTGACACGTTGCCATTGTCTTTGACCAGTATGAGCAGTTTGTGCTCAGCCTCGTCTGTCTCTGTGAATGAGCGAAGTGTTCTGATCTGTCCTGTATAGCGGTCCAAACCAAACAGACTGTGGTCACTCACTTCCTGCAGTGAGAAGAGCAGCCAGCCGTTATATCCTATATCAGCGTCATAGGCTCGGACTTTGGTCACCAAGTGTCCTGCGTGGACATTGCGGGGAATCTCCTGCACACCTTCAGCAGAGCCGTTGGAGCTGACTGGATACAGGATGACTGGAGCGTTGTCGTTCTGATCCAGAATGAACACGTGGACTGTGACGTTGCTGCTCAGTGACGGAGTTCCAGAATCTGTGGCAACAACTTGGAACTGGAACGTTTTCACAGCCTCAAAGTCAAAACTCTTCAGAGCTGAGATTTCTCCATTTTCTGGGTTAATATTTAGAAATGAAGTAAATTTTGGCTGATTGTTTTGCTCTCTAATGATATGATAGGTCAGAGCTGCGTTCTCATTTAAGTCTTTGTCAGAGGCAGAAACAGAAAATATTGAGTTTCCCACCATGTTATTTTCAAAGAGGTAAAGTCCAATGGGATTTTGTAAAAACTCTGGTTTATTATCATTAACATCAGACACTTCAATACTCAGAGTTCTAAGGTTGGACATAGGTGGGTCACCACCGTCTGTAGCTTTAATTGTAATATCATAGTGTGATACTGACTCTCTGTCTAAATGTTGTTTTAATACTATGGAGTACATGTTATCTTGAATTGACGGTTTTAAATCAAACGGTACATTATCTGAAATGGTGCATATCACTTTACCATTCAGACCAGAATCTTTGTCTGTTATACTAATTAAAGAAACTACAGTACCAATCTTTGAATTCTCTGGTATTGTGTTTGACAGAGACGTAACTTCAATTTCAGGTTTATTATCATTTATGTCTAATATCTTTATGATCACCCTACAGTCAGTGCTCATTGGAGGCTGTCCTTTGTCATTAGCCTGCACGTCTAGTTTATACACATCAGCTTTTTCATAGTCAATTTCTCCTTTTACTCTGATTTCACCTGTTTCTTTATTTAAGATAAACTTCTTGTAAATTTTGGGGTCACTTTGACCACCAAAAAAATACTCAATTTCCCCATTAGAGCCCTGATCTGGGTCAATAGCTACAACAGTAATTACTCTAGTGTCTGTTTTGATATTTTCAGGTATTGTTACTGAATATATTTCTTGGTTAAAGGTTGGGTTATTATCATTGGAATCGAGGACTAATACTGTAATATTCAGAGTCCCTGATTTTGGAGGGTTTCCACCATCTACTGCTGTCAGTGTCAGCGTGTGTTTATTCTGCTTCTCACGATCTAAGGATTTCTGTAAAACTAAAAACGGCATTTTGTCTTCTCCTCCTTCTCGAATTTGAATCGAGAAAAAATCATTTGCATTTAATTTATATGCACGCACCGTGTTGGCGTTAACATCCGGGTCGTGTGCAGCTGGCAACTGGAAACGCTTGCCTGCTGGAGTTGACTCGTAAATTTCCAATAAATAATCCTTCTCTTTAAAATTTGGATGATTATCATTTACATCAATAATTTCCACTCCAACGTAGTGTATTTCCATTGGGTTTTCTACCACAATCTTTAGGGTCGTCAAGCATGGATTTATGTGCTCACATATTCTCTCCCTGTCTATGTTTTTACCTACATATAAGACACCATTGTTCTGACTGACTTCAAACTGAGCATCCTTTGCACCAGAGACGATACGAAAGCGACGTTCCAGCAGTGAGCTGGTGTCCAGTCCCAGATCTTTAGCAACATTTCCAACGACAGATCCTACTTTCACTTCCTCTGCAATGGTATATTTAATCTGAGCTGAACCCTCCTTCACACAGATGAGAATCAGAAAAACACCGAAGGCAACCCACCAGTTCAGTCCGCCCCGTCTTTGTCCTCCTTTATCCATCATTTTCCTTCAAATTTCGTTACTGATGCTTCCATTCATAAATCCTTTCACTGAGCAAAGAAGAGCGATCCACAAAACGTGCAGTTTAAGGTAAATCCCACATTTTAGACGTATCTTTGATTAAATATAACGGCAGTGCTGTGGATGCTGCGTCTTCCTCTCTCTGAACGGAACTAAAACACTTTGAAAAAGCAGGATGAACGAACGCGTTACCACAGCATTTTAATCCAATATGACACTGACACCTAGTGGACTACACACTATATTGTTCATAAATCAATAATGGGCAGATTCTTAATGTCCAGGTTTGTTTTGTTTTTTTAAATTTTATTATCAAAATCATTACTAGGCTACCAGTCATCCAAAATACAATTTGTAATGTTTTAATTATGTCTAAAATTTGATGGATGTAAATTTTAAAACCAAAATAAATGCAAACAAAAATGAAATACAAACTTGTTCAATTGTTTTTACTCATACTGTACAACGTTTGATTTTATTGTGATCATAATTTAAAGCCATTGTCCTCAAAATATGTGCCATTTTACTTGGAAAAGTATTCTCAAGTGATCTGTAACAAAAAAAAAAAAAAAAAAAAGTTTACCTTTACTAAATCATCTGTCAACATATATTCACATAATAAACAACATTTAATTTAGAATTTCTACAAAGCCAGATCGAAGAAGCTTTTTTGTGTTGTAACCACACAAAAAACGGATAGAAAATAATCCATCGGAAGCAGTAATTATAAAAATGATAATAACAATAATAATTATTATTATTATGATCATCATCAATACTATATAATCAAATTTGAAAAATAATAGCAATTATAATGGCTTGGATATATAAAGTGTTTTTTTTTTTTCAGTGAGACTCAAAGCGCATTACAGAAACTATTTTTCATTCACACCAGTAATTCACATCAGTCATACCAGTGGTGGTAAGCTACATTGCAGCCACTGCTGCCCTGGGCTATACTGACAAAAGTGTGGTTGCTAATTCTCGCCTACAGCCCCTCTGACCACCACCAACATTCATGCACAATTCATACATGGCAATGTGGGTAAAGTGCCTTGCCTAAGGAAACAATAACAAAAACTGATATAGAGCGGGATTCGAACCACAAACCTTTAGTTTATTGGAAGTCTCTATACCACTGCTCCACAACTAGTTGTTTGGTTACGCATGTTTGGGTCATTTTGTGTTATGTTTACACATAAACATGCTCAGTTTTCTTTTCAAATATATGCAAAAAGGTTGTGACCAAACTTTCCAACTCAAAAAAAAAAAAAACTGTTTCAGGACCATGGACAGCGGTATATTCTACTTTGGGGAGGGGTAACTTTCTCTGAGAAGGTCCCTGAATCAGCCTCCACACAAACAGTAATATTCTCTGTTGGGTATTAAGGTATTTGCTCTGGTCTGTGGTATTTAGTTTCATTATCTACACTACAGCTTTTGGAAGAAATAATAAAACATCTGGCTGTAAAGTTAAAAAAAAAAAAAAGGCTTCAAGTGCTGCCTTGTTGACTACAGCTGCAACTCTACAACATGTTCTGTTATCTATTCAATAGACTAAAAGCATAAAACTAATTTACATGACAACAAGAATAATAGATATATTCAAATTAATTACAAATTTCCCCTTAACCACAGATAATTATTTCTTTTAACTCTAGAAAATATTTCAGTGTTCTTGCGACAAGTCTCACAAAGACAAAAACTTTCCCCATTTTATAGTCTCCATTTAAACACAGTAACCACAAAAGTTTCATGCAGCAAGAAACACCAATCTGGCAAAGAAAAAATAAAAACTTATTGCACTTTCTTGATTTGATGAGCTTTGAAAAATTGTATTTATGAACAAAAGCGCTTGCGTAATATATAAACTTGAGATGACTACTTACCTCCTCAGATGTTCTCCTCCTATCAGGTAGAACCAGTGTGTTAGCATGACTTCCAGGGACTATAGTAGATCCAATACTCATCCTGGGTCCAACCAACATGTAGCGTTTATCTCCTGATCTGTACTGGATGCTGTGACACAGTGTCCCATCATAGTTTGGCTCCTGCAGATATTTAGAAGTATAGTCTGTGGATTTGGAGCACTGCATTGCAATCAGCACGATGATGCTGATGACAAAAAGCAGTGAAACTGCTCCCAGAGTGATCATCAGGTAAAAAGTCACATCACTGTCTTCATCATCTTTAGCTGCACTTTGAACATCAGAGGCTGCAAAAGCCTCTTTGGGCTCCACCACTTTGACCATCACAGTAGCTGTTGCTGACAGTGACACGTTGCCATTGTCTTTGACCAGTATGAGCAGTTTGTGCTCAGCCTCGTCTGTCTCTGTGAATGAGCGAAGTGTTCTGATCTGTCCTGTATAGCGGTCCAAACCAAACAGACTGTGGTCACTCACTTCCTGCAGTGAGAAGAGCAGCCAGCCGTTATATCCTATATCAGCGTCATAGGCTCGGACTTTGGTCACCAAGTGTCCTGCGTGAACATTGCGGGGAATCTCTTCTACACCTTCAGCAGAGCCGTTGGAGCTGACTGGATACAGGATGACTGGAGCGTTGTCGTTCTGATCCAGAATGAACACGTGGACTGTGACGTTGCTGCTCAGTGACGGAGTTCCAGAATCTGTGGCAACAACTTGGAACTGGAACGTTTTCACAGCCTCAAAGTCAAAACTCTTCAGAGCTGAGATTTCTCCATTTTCTGGGTTAATATTTAGAAATGAAGTAAATTTTGGCTGATTGTTTTGCTCTCTAATGATATGATAGGTCAGAGCTGAGTTCTCATTTAAGTCTTTGTCAGAGGCAGAAACAGAAAATATTGAGTTTCCCACCATGTTATTTTCAAAGAGGTAAAGTCTAATGGGATTTTGTAAAAACTCTGGTTTATTATCATTAACATCAGACACTTCAATACTCAGAGTTCTAAGGTTGGACATAGGTGGGTCACCACCGTCTGTAGCTTTAATTGTAATATCATAGTGTGACACTGACTCTCTGTCTAAATGTTGTTTTAATACTATGGAGTACATGTTATCTTGAATTGACGGTTTTAAATCAAACGGTACATTATCTGAAATGGTGCATATCACTTTACCATTCAGACCAGAATCTTTGTCTGTTATACTAATTAAAGAAACTACAGTACCAATCTTTGAATTCTCTGGTATTGTGTTTGACAGAGACGTAACTTCAATTTCAGGTTTATTGTCATTTATGTCTAATATCTTTATGATCACCCTACAGTCAGTGCTCATTGGAAGCTGTCCTTTGTCATTAGCCTGCACGTCTAGTTTATATACATCAGCTTTTTCATAGTCAATTTCTCCTTTTACTCTGATTTCACCTGTTTCTTTATCCAAGCTAAATAAATCTTGAAGTGCAGAGTCTAATTCACTGCCAAATACATATTCAATCTCTCCATTTGGGCCTTGGTCTAAATCTATTGCTTTCACAGTGATTACATTTGCTTCCTTTTTGACATTTTCCGGTATTGTTACTGAATATACTTCTTGGCTAAACGTGGGATGGTTGTCATTTGAATCTAGGACTAATACTGTAATATTAAGAGTCCCTGATTTTGGTGGATTTCCACCATCTACTGCTGTCAGGATCAGAGAGTGTTCATCATGCTTCTCCCTATCTAAGGATTTTTGTAAAACTAAGAACGGTATTTTATCCTCTCCCCTGTCTCTGATTTGGATGCTAAAATATTCATTGTGATTTAGTCTATAAACACGCACAGCATTTAGTAGAACATCTGCATCCCGAGCAGTTGGCAGCTGGAAACGTTTACCTGGCAACGTGGACTCGGCAATTTCAAAAATCCTCTCTTTTTCTTGGAAACTGGGTGAATGGTCGTTTATGTCGGTGATTTCAACTCCAACGTAATGTATTTCCACAGGGTTCTCTGCCACTATTTTCAGGTTTCTCAAACACGGGGAAACGCTTCCACAGAGCTTCTCCCGGTCGATCTTTTCATTCACGTATAACACGCCTTTGTTCAGATTCACCTTAAAATGAGCGTCATCTGTTCCAGAAACCAAACGAAACTGTCGTTCTCCCAACGAGGTTATATCCAGGCCCAGATCTTTGGCTATATTTCCGATGACGGATCCGACTTTTACTTCCTCTGGGATGATGTACTTGATCTGAGCTGAAATCCGCTTTACGCAGCTGAGCGTCACAAAAAGACTGAAAGCCACCCGCCAGGACAACATCCTCCGTCTCTGTCCTCCAGATTCCATCGTTAACAAAAAAAAAAAAAAAGGTTTACAACAGATCATCAAATAAAAGAAGCATTTAAAGGACGTAACGATGCATGGAAATATCTACCACCTTTTCCTTGCGCTAAAAAACGCAACCCTTCTTTCCGTCTCTCCTTTGTCGACTGGAACAAAACCACTAAGGAAGGGGCGGGTATGATGGCTACTTACATTACTGATAAGAGACTGACACCTCGCGGACTAGATACACAACTGAAGGGTATATATTTCCAATTTCTTGTTCGTAAGAAACAGTGTACAGTATATACAATATTGTGTCAGTTTTGTGTTTGCATTTTTTTTTAAAAAAAGCTTTAGGATTCAGGATGTGACCTCAAGTTTCAAAGTAAAAGATTATAAAATATCACTATGTTGAGGGGAAAAAATGGATATGTATAACCAATTATTATTATTATTATTTTAAATCCCTCCTTTCCATCCCTTGAGGCATCTTGAATAGATGAATGTGGAAATATTACTATATTAACATTGGACATATTAACACCATTTCAACATTTAGAAGGTTTTGCACAGAGATGAGGACCCAAAAGCAGGGGTCAGACACACAGAACTGTGATAAATGCAGCCTTGTAACCATATAGTTATAAACTCAGATTACATGTCTCTGATTGGACCAAAGTGCCAGTTGGACTTCACTAAAGCATTCACTTGGACTCTTGTTGATATTTTCTTAGATTCCAAATATATTATTGAAACTAAATCAAATGGTGGGTAATTGTCCTATAAAGACTGAACTGTGCCAACTTCTCTCCTTACTTTTGACAGAATTTTCCTGCAACAATTTTTACTTCCTTTGTGCGACTCCAGTGCAGTTGAACATATTAAATAAGTGGAGGTGGTTTACTGTAAATTTTTGTAGTTCCATAATCAAAACATTATTGATATTGAATATCTATATATTTTAGATGTTGAGTGGAACAAGAATATGTTTATTAACTTTGTCACTCTGTACACAACACAAGTGTAACTCCAGTTGCCATAAAGCAACAGTTGATCGCGCAAAGATGGGTTTTTTTATGTTGAAAAATACATAAAAAATAATTTCCTTTTTCCCCCAGAAGTCTAAAATGCATGCATTCGTATAGAGAATAAAAAACCACACAAACACAACACAAACTGAAATGAAATCAAATCAGACGAAACAAGCACACTCTTTCTCATCTTACCAACACTTTGATTCGTCTGTATGAGACATACATATATCTATTAGTGGTGGGACAAAACTCTAAGTGCAAGATACAATACAACACATGATATTGGGTTCACGAGATTGATAGAAAATTTGGAAGAGTTTTGAAGACTGTATAAGCATTTTAAGTTTAAAACTGAAATTAAAAAAAAGACTATTCAACAAAATAATAAATAAGACTTTTCCTTTTTAAAATGCCAAACTGACAATTCATGCCAGTCTGAAACTAAAAACACTGCTGATATATGGTCATCATTGCTATGGCATCCCTTTAAAACCACAGACTGTTCATAGTATAAGCCAACTTTAGATCCAATGCCATAAAAGGCCCAGCACACAGGCACCAACATTAACATGCATATCATTTATATGCTATATACTGTATATAGCTGTCCGTTATCACATTAAGAAGTTATTCTTTTATTAACACCGATAGTCATTTTAACAAGCTTTAATCCAAATGTTCTTTTTTTAGGCATCCTAATTTGAGGTTAGTTTGTACCGTTGCGGGCTTGGTACCACCTTAAATGATGATGCATTATGGGAAGTTGAGGCCTAACGTGTGGGAGGTGTAGTTGTTGTTCCCTCGCTCTCTCTTTGTGTGATGCAAAGTGAGGTGGGCGACCGTGGCTCAGCGGTAGAGTGGGTCGTCCAATAACCGACTCTAGCCAAGTCATTGTCGTTCTGTCCTTGGGCAAGGCACTTTACCCACATTGCCTCGTATGAATGTGGTGTAGTGGTCAGAGGGCCAATGGAGCACTATGGCAGCCTCGCCTCTGTCAGTCTGTCAGCTGTGGCTACAATAGTTGCTTACCACCACCATGTGCGGAGTGAAAAAATAATGCACATCAATGTTAAGCGCTTTGAGTGTCTAAATAAAATCCAATGCATTATTATTATCATTATCATGACCGCCGTTTATGAGCGTGTTAATCACATTGATAATGAACGATACCACATAAAACTTAATAGGTTAAACATAACCAACCCGTATAATGCACCTTTTGTATTTATCAAGTTAGCCATAATGAAGGACAAAATTCCAGATAGTACCAGGACATATTCAACTACTTCAATGACTTCAAATCATCCTGTTGTAGTTTGGCTCACACCTCCGGGATATAGTTTAGCACTGACCTATAGTAGGGCTACAAATGACTTATTTCATTCAACTTTATATTTCCAAAGAGAAAAAGGTTATAGATACAGTATCTGCTTCCTTGTAAATAATGATAATAAGTTGGTTTTGTATAGCAATTTTCAAAGAAAACTGAAAGACGCTTTGCAGTAAGCAGTAAGAGTGGAAAGAATACTGTTTTCATTTTAAAGTAGCGTGCACTTTCAACAAATACTGAACCTTTGTTAGCAAAATGCATTTGCTGGAACAGAGTTACTTATATGTTCTATTCATATTGCCACAACACAATGAACAGAAATTCAGCAACAACAGAAAAATTGCAATTAACCCAGAAAAATAATGTGATTTTAATAGTTTGAAAGGACCATTATATACACACCAACTAGTATCGGTAAGGGAATAACATTTAAAAACACTCACTACGTTTCGAAAGCACATACAAATTCTCCAAAAACACTGATGTCACCATAAGAAACAAACACATTAAAGCAGAAAGCTAACAAACCACTGCTTAAACAATTAGCCTCCCAGTGTGTGAGTCGAAAAATGTCAACAATTAAAAATGTAAATATAACAGTTCTCTGGAATTACAAGGTGTGCTTACCTCCTCAGATGTTCTCCTCCTATCAGGTAGAACCAGTGTGTTAGCATGACTTCCAGGGACTATAGTAGATCCAATACTCATCCTGGGTCCAACCAACATGTAGCGTTTATCTCCTGATCTGTACTGGATGCTGTGACACAGTGTCCCATCATAGTTTGGCTCCTGCAGATATTTAGAAGTATAGTCTGTGGATTTGGAGCACTGCATTGCAATCAGCACGATGATGCTGATGACAAAAAGCAGTGAAACTGCTCCCAGAGTGATCATCAGGTAAAAAGTCACATCACTGTCTTCATCATCTTTAGCTGCACTTTGAACATCAGAGGCTGCAAAAGCCTCTTTGGGCTCCACCACTTTGACCATCACAGTAGCTGTTGCTGACAGTGACACGTTGCCATTGTCTTTGACCAGTATGAGCAGTTTGTGCTCAGCCTCGTCTGTCTCTGTGAATGAGCGAAGTGTTCTGATCTGTCCTGTATAGCGGTCCAAACCAAACAGACTGTGGTCACTCACTTCCTGCAGTGAGAAGAGCAGCCAGCCGTTATATCCTATATCAGCGTCATAGGCTCGGACTTTGGTCACCAAGTGTCCTGCGTGGACATTGCGGGAAATCTCCTGCACACCTTCAGCAGAGCCGTTGGAGCTGACTGGATACAGGATGACTGGAGCGTTGTCGTTCTGATCCAGAATGAACACGTGGACTGTGACGTTGCTGCTCAGTGACGGAGTTCCAGAATCTGTGGCAACAACTTGGAACTGGAACGTTTTCACAGCCTCAAAGTCAAAACTCTTCAGAGCTGAGATTTCTCCATTATCAGAGTTTATGTTTAGGAATGATGTCATATCCCCCTTCACCCCATCACCTCTCAAAAGGTGATAATTTATCACTGAATTCTCATTCAAATCTTCATCAGCCGCACTAACAGAAAATATTGCAGCCCCTGGGGTATTATTTTCTGTTAAGTAAAGTTCTTGCGGATTTTGACTAAAACTTGGTTTGTTGTCATTTACATCTGACACCTGAACACTTAAAGTTTTCACAGACTGAAGTTGAGGCTCACCACAGTCTGTGGCTGTAATAATGAGGTCATAGTGAGACAGGGTTTCTCGGTCTAAAAGCCCCTTTGTTATGAGAGAGTACATATTTTCCTCTATTGACGGCCTCAAATCAAACGGAACATGATCTGATACTTTACATATAACTTTCCCGTTAACACCAGAATCTCTGTCTGTAACACTGATGAGGGCAATAATGGTGCCAGGTTTTGTGTTCTCTGGGATTTTATTGGACAGTGAGGTCGCTTCAATTTCTGGTTTATTATCATTCACATCTTTTATTTTTATTATGACTCTACTCTCAGTCATTGTTGGTGGCTGTCCTTTATCTGAGACCTTTATATCTAATTTGTAAATCTCTGTTTCCTCAAAATCCACACTGCCTTTTACTGTGATTTCACCAGTCACTCGGTCCAAATCAAAAATATCATGCACCTTTTTCCTCTGCGTTTTCCCAAAAGAATATTCTATCTCACTATTCATCCCTTCATCTAAATCTGTAGCGTTTATTTGTAGAACAAGAGTTCCTATTGGAGCATTTTCATCTAAAGATACTGTATATACATCCTTACTGAACATGGGTCGATTATCATTTACATCCAGTACTGTTATATTTAAATGAAGGGTACCAGATTTAGGCGGACTTCCACCATCAGCAGCTGTTAACACTAAACAATGCTCAGCCTTTTTCTCTCTGTCTAATGGCTTTTTCAAAACTAAAAATGGTATTTTATCCTCCTCGCTATCTCTAATCTCAATGTCAAATATATCATTTGTGTTTAATTTGTATGTTTTAACAGACTGGACACCAAAGTCTGGGTCTCTGGCAGCATGCACTTGGAAACGAGTACCTGGAGGAGTATTTTCTGCTATTTCCAGTCGCTGCGCGCTTTCTGGAAAAGCAGGAGAATGGTCGTTCACATCACTAATTTCTACCCCTACGTGGTGTATTTCCAGCGGGTTTTCCACCACAATTTTCAGGTTTATCAAACATACTTTGGTACCGTCACAGAGCTCTTCACGGTCGATATTTGTACCAACAGACAGCAGCCCGTTGTTCTGGTTTAACTGGAAAAGAGCGTGATTTGGACCAGGAACGATGCGTAATCTGCGGCTTGTCAGCGTATTAACGTCCATTCCTAAATCCTTTGCCACGTTTCCAACAGGGGATCCTACTTGCACTTCTTCAGGGACAGTATATCTCAGCTGAGCACAAATCCGTTCCACATTGCACACCAACAGAATCCCGACAACCCAGCAGTGGACCCGGCATCGCCTTTGTCCTCGTCCTCCCATTTTAAACCTGGAAAAAAAAAATCCTTCTTCCGACACCTCCACTGTAATCCAGTACCTTACTCTATCAAAAACAATGCCCGATTCCCTAAAAATATGTTTTCTTTTTATCAATCTATATTGAATGCTCCGTGTTGCGTTTCAACACAATTCTGCTACAATACACGACGTTAACACAATCCATTCAGTGACGATGTGAAGATGGGATGGGCTTTTTCCATGAAGAGCATCATAATCATTCCCTAGTTCACACTGACGCGAAGTGGACACGGGCATACAGTACATCAACACCCAGAACGCGTTTTATTTATCAACCTATTCACTTCATATACCTTAAAAACATCGATCCGTAACAGTTGTAAACAATATTATTAAAAATGAATGAATGTTACAACTTGATCACTGTTTATAGCCGACATATTTTTATATATATTATAGCTCACTTTCCTCACGTTTAGCTTGTTTTACTCTTATTTGAGACAAATTCATGAAAGCAATATGTGTGTGTGTGTGTGTGTGTGTGTGTGTGTGTGTGTGTGTGTGTGTGTGTGTGTGTGTGTGTGTGTGTGTGTTAAAAAAAATGTGTAAACATGAAAAATAAATCAAAATCTAAATGTAAATGTTTAATCTAAATGTAAATGTTAAGTCGAAATGTAAAAGTTAAGTTAAATATTAAATGTAAATTGAAATGTTAAATCGTTTACCAAGTGTAAAGCTAAATGTTTAGTAATTATGCACACTCCACGCACCCAAACACTCACTGAGCGGCCCTCGGTGGTGTGGGCGGGGCCTTGTGATCGACAGGCGCTGACTTGCCCACTTTGTATAATTTCTAAACATTTAGCTTTACACGTGGCCACCAGTTTAACGTTTAGATTTACATTTAACATTTAGATTTAGATTAAACATGTAGAAATACATTTAACATTTAGAAATACATTTAACATTTAGAAATACATTTAACATTTAGAAATACATTTAACATTTAGAAATACATTTCATATTTATATTTAAATTTTACATTTAGATTTATTTTTCATGTGTGCACTTTTTTTGTTTTTTTTTAACAACAATAGAAAACATGCTTTTTTACATGAATTTCTGTCTCAAATGAAAGAAAAATTACCTAAATGTGAGGAAAGTGAGATAATGTTCAAAATAAGTCAGCTACGAAAAAGTGACAGTTTTATACATACAGCATTTTTGCAAGAGATCAGCACCACGGACAGCACACAGTGGGAAAAAAGGTGTGGAGCAAAACACAATATTTTAAAACGCACCATTAAAAAAAGCAGAATATTCTGAAATCAGCATCTTACCTCCTCAGATGTTCTCCTCCTATCAGGTAGAACCAGTGTGTTAGCATGACTTCCAGGGACTATAGTAGATCCAATACTCATCCTGGGTCCAACCAACATGTAGCGTTTATCTCCTGATCTGTACTGGATGCTGTGACACAGTGTCCCATCATAGTTTGGCTCCTGCAGATATTTAGAAGTATAGTCTGTGGATTTGGAGCACTGCATTGCAATCAGCACGATGATGCTGATGACAAAAAGCAGTGAAACTGCTCCCAGAGTGATCATCAGGTAAAAAGTCACATCACTGTCTTCATCATCTTTAGCTGCACTTTGAACATCAGAGGCTGCAAAAGCCTCTTTGGGCTCCACCACTTTGACCATCACAGTAGCTGTTGCTGACAGTGACACGTTGCCATTGTCTTTGACCAGTATGAGCAGTTTGTGCTCAGCCTCGTCTGTCTCTGTGAATGAGCGAAGTGTTCTGATCTGTCCTGTATAGCGGTCCAAACCAAACAGACTGTGGTCACTCACTTCCTGCAGTGAGAAGAGCAGCCAGCCGTTATATCCTATATCAGCGTCATAGGCTCGGACTTTGGTCACCAAGTGTCCTGCGTGGACATTGCGGGGAATGTCCTCCACACCTTCAGCAGAGCCGTTGGAGCTGACTGGATACAGGATGACTGGAGCGTTGTCGTTCTGATCCAGAATGAACACGTGGACTGTGACGTTGCTGCTCAGTGATGGAGTTCCAGAATCTGTGGCAACAACTTGGAACTGGAACGTTTTCACAGCCTCAAAGTCAAAACTCTTCAGAGCTGAGATTTGACCATTTGCCTGGTTTATATTCATAAAGGAAGTTATTTGGCTCTTTGAACCCTTATAATGGAGTGAATATGTTACCTCAGCATTCTCTCCTTCATCTGCATCGGTTGCGCATACAGCAAAAATTGGAAGTCCAGCAATATTATTTTCTGCTACATAGAAAATATAAGGACTGCTGGTAAACAGTGGACTGTTATCATTCACATCAAGTACATCCAAATGAATCACCTTTGAAGATGATAGAGAGGGGCTGCCTAAATCTTTGGCTGTTATCTTAATATCATACATTTGCGCTGATTCCTTATCCAGGTAGTCCTTGGTGACCAGAGAGTACGACTGTCCATCAGGGGACGGCTTTAACACAAAGGGTAAGTGACCTGGGACGCTGCAATCCACCTGTCCGTTCACACCTGAATCAAGATCAGTCACGCCCATTAAGGCCACCACAGTGCCTGGAGGTGCATCCTCCCGGAGGCGACTTGAAAGCGATGTGATTTCTATTTCGGGGTGGTTATCATTCACGTCCTCTACTTTAACGACAACATTACACAATGTGGAGAGGGAGACAGCTCCTCTGTCAGCAGCCAGCACCTTGATCTCGTACATTTGCTTTTCCTCATAATTAAGGGCTCTTTTTACAGTTATCTTTCCCGTTTTGCTGTTTATTTCAAAGATTTCTGGTGTGATTCCTCTGACTTTACTCCTGAGGGAATATTCAACCTCACCGTTTGCCCCCTCATCTGCATCCGATGCCTTCACTGTCAGTAGAAATGTCCCTATTGGGGCGTTTTCCCTTGTTGTTACAATGTATTTTGGTTTATCACACACCGGTGAGTTGTCATTTATATCTGATACAAATATAGTAATATTAAATGTTGCGTATTTGGGTGGTTTTCCTCCATCTGTGGCTGTTAACTGTAAATAGTGTGTAGCAGTGTGCTCTCTATCCAAAGGTTTCTGTAAAACCAGGAATGGCAGCTTTCCTTCTTCTCCAAATTCCTCAGTTTCTAATCGGAAATATTGGTTGTGGTTAAGCTTGTACGATTGTAATGAATTTAATCCTACATCCAAATCATTTGCACCCTCGATTTGAAATCGAGATCCAACAATGGCAGATTCGAACACCTCCAGGGTGGAGTTTTCCTCCGGGAATTTAGGTGCATTGTCGTTCACATCAATAATTTCAACTAAAATTTGATGCATTTCCAAAGGATTTTCAACAACTGCTTTATGAGTTGTGATGCACGGAACGCTTTTCCCACACAGCTCTTCTCTATCTACTCTCTGATTCACCAGCAGGGCTCCATCTCTGAGGTTTACTATGAACAGCTCCTGCTTTGTTCCCGAAACGACACGGAGATTCCTACCAGCCAGTCCGCCGTGATCCAAACCCAGGTCTCTGCCAACGTTTCCAATCACCGTTCCTGCTCGGGACTCTTCCTGAACGGAATACCGTATTTGAGCAGATATACCATTAGGCTTCAATGCAATATTCAGCAACACCAGACAAAAAGAAATCCTCGCGTCCCTCCACGTCCGTTTGAGGTGCGTTATTCCCATTGTTTGGAGAGAAATAGAAATCCTTTGAACCGTGGTTTGTAAAATCTGTGTGTAAAGACGTTTAAATGTCTTGTTAAATAAAGTAAAAACACATTTTATCTAAGAATGGTCACTCTGGAAAGAGAACTGCGTTTGCTCTCGTTTTTCTTCCAACCGCTATGTGCACACACCACACACAGCAGATCATACAGCTGAGGTAATAGTGGAGTTAGAGCACCACCCTTTGCAAGTCCAACGACACAGCTTGATTTTTTTTTTTTTTTTTTTTTTTTTTTACTTAACCTGCCTTATGTATCGTTGATAGAAAATAGAGATTAAGAAAAATATTTTAGATGTCATTTGGTTGCAATTTTTTTTTAAATTTTAAATAGATAGTCAAGGTGTGGGCATCCATTCTTCAGAAGGTATAGATATAGTAAAGTGAATTTCCCCTTGAGAACTGATGCCTTAGATCAACATTAATAGAAATAAACAGCAATAATTGTAATTATTATTATTATTATTATTATTATTATTATTATTATTATTATTATTATTATTATTATAACAAGAAAAACCAGACTGTTCAATGTCGTATTATTATTGCTGTTTCTTTTTTCTTAATGTTGATCTCATGTATACATTTATCAATATAATAATATTATTATTATTATTATTATTATTATTATTATTATTATTATTATTATTATTATTATTAATAATAATAATAATAATAATAGTAATAATAATAATAATTATTATTATTATTATTATTATTATTATTATTATTATTATTATTATTATTATTATTATTGGTATATGTATAAATGTCAATAGAAATCGTGCCTCTAAATGTATGTTCACACCCACAGTGTATTTTTTTGTCATTGGTGAGCAGTGACATCGTCTGGACTTTGCCTGCAAGTGCCGCTGTAAAGCTCCCTCTTCAGTAATGCTCTGTTCATCTATTGCTATTTCCACTTCTCCTTTGAAGTATCTCAGACCACTTACAGCCATGTACATCATTGCAAAAATATATAGATTATTATTAGTGTATATGTAAAACACAGACACACCGCTGGTTGCAATAGAACTCCATGACCTACATAATAAAATCTCAATTATTTTCACCCCTCCCACCTGCTACTTATCATTTCTGGATGCATGCCAGTCATTGAGTGCGCATGCTCAGGAGTTGCTGCAATATGTCATATAATCACGTCTATTGATCACTCCTATGACATTATTATTAGCTTATTTCAAAGCATCCTATTGTAATGATTAAACCTGGTGTTTAGTGAAGGTGGGGGCTGTGTTATGCAGGATCCGAAACCAGCAGACCTCAGATGCTGCACTGTGACGTTGCAGCAGCGGGTGGGAAAGGGAGGGGTCGGGGAGGTGGGGGGCGTAGAAGAGGAAGAGGAGGAAGAGGATTGGGCGCACATGACCATGTCGTCATGGTAACGCATCCTCATCAGATGGATGAAGGAGGAAGGCAAGGACGGAAAGAGGGGGAGGGATGCTGGAGCTGTGATTTCAAGCAAACACATGCAGCATGTGCTTCACCCTTCCTTCATCATCACATCCACCTCTTCTAGTAAAGATAGTATAGGGTGATTTATATGGATTATAATGTATGTAGATGAATCACTTTCAAAGGACATTATTAATTTGTGCAATGTTGTTTTATTATAAACAAAAAAAAACAATATTTTTGGCTTTTCATGGTGCATTGAATCATGACTACAGGTCACAGAAATCTCTGTGATAGATTAATGATCCTACCTTAATTCTTCAGGATCACTGTATTCCTTTTCTTCAGAACAGCTTTGAATGGCCGCTGCAAACCCAGAAACATCCCAATAGACCTCATAGTTTATCCTAATCTTGGCAAATTATGTGCCTTTCTTTCCTGTTTCTAAGCTACAGTGAGCACTAAATGCTCTCTTAGTGCCATATACTGTATAACCCAAATATATCAAGGAAATAATAAGCCTCATTCTCTTATGTTTGTAGTTATTGACAGATAAACATTACATTTCTGGGGGTGGGGTGTGTGTGTGTGTGTTGGGGGGGGGGGGGGGGGGGGGGGGGGGGGGTCCTGAATGAGAGTCTCGCCTCTTCTGCCCACATGACATCATGTCTCTGGGGAGATATGAAGTCATGTGGACACAGACAAAGAGAATAAAGAGAGACAGACTCATTTTTAGTCACACCCATGTTTTCAAACACTATTTATCTAATGTAGTAAAATTTAAACCCCAAAACAACTAACTCAGTGTGTTTTAAGCATGCTTAAGAATTAAGTAGAGATTATTAAAGATGAGGAATTAAAACTAATTTCATTGTTTCCAAACCTGGATGTGTTTTCAATAATTGTCATTGTTATTTCAGGATATTTTGTTTCTTTTTAGTTTATCTAATCAGCAATTATGATAAAAAATTGTTACGCATTTCTTTAAACTATATTTATGTAAAATAGACTCAAATAAATTTAAGCTCACACACACACACTATTCCTTCATGAGCAAATTACACCGAGTTTAAATGCTGTGACCTAAAAAGAAGAAAAGTAAACCTCAATTAGCTACATTTCACCAACGATCAAGACATTCTGTACAATATTTTATTTGAGTATCTAGGACACCATACATACTCAAAGAGCTTCACAGAAAGCAAAGTCCCACAATAGCACCACTATACAAATGCACTTACTGAATATGGTTGGCTTTGACTCACTGCAGCTTCTTGCATGTCATACAGTGGGAGTTGTGCTCACAGGTTTTACAACAAGTTAGCTGAAAGATGGCACGTAGGATTTCACAGATTAATGCAAGGCAGAACTAATACAGATGCAGCCATACAGTATAATCTGCTGTATATGTGGGATATGTTTATATTGCTGTTGGTTTTTGCACATACAATGCAACATTTTTTACAACCCAGCTGTTTTTTTTTCAGTATTGTAAGGTAAGCATTAAACACAGTTAATAGTAAGTTGTTGTTTTTTAAGGTACATGTTACATAGTGGTAAAAGCACTTAAGCGTATAAATTGCTGAAAGCGCTTAGAAAACAAAACTGATGAGGTACAGTACATACGGATCAAGAGTCATTATTTAACCCATACTCATTGACTTAAAGCAAGTTTCTGCTGGTCTAAATGTGAGCATAATGAACACATGTAAGTCTGTTTCCAAATAGATGTTCTGATGAGGCTGTATTAAAAAAACACTGGTACAATTATACACTGAACAAGCACCATTCAATCTTACTGTTTTAACATTATTTTGACATGAGTTTACTTATGTCACAAAAGTATTAAAGCTTTTTTTGTCCATGCAGAAATAAGAGAAAGGTGGGATGGCTGAAGGCCACACACTGACATACATTTCATATATTCTATACAAATTACGTCTCTCTTATAAGTAGGCAAAACCTACATAAAGCACAATAAGAAAACATTAGAATACAAAATGAAAAAAAAAAAAAAAAAAAAAAAGACTGATTCCGTCCATGTTCACAAATAACAATTGCAGGTGGTGCTTTTCTGAAAAATGTGCTGCTTTACTTTTTAGGTAACTTGTAGGCGTCATACATTAGTGCAGGTGCAATGAAGCTAGACAAGAAACCAAGGCTAACAAAAAAAAAAAAAAAAAAAAAAAGAATTATTCAAACACGTTTTTTGTTGTTTAGAGAGAAAATATGTATCTCTTAAAGGCATTTCATGAATCCCACGTCCACTCCTAAAGTCCTTGTAGTTTGAGACTGTTTGTGAGCATCTCAAAGATCTTGTATAAGTCATTAGATCTGTGGGGGAAGTCATGCAGTGCTGTCATGCAATTTAAAAAAAAAAAAAAAAATAAAGACCTTTGTTGATAGGCTTTCCTTGTGCTCAGTAATAGAAAATGGTAGCGCTGTTTGATTGGTCACAACTGTTCATTAATGTTGCAGGATGACGAGCAGAGCATGATGGGAATTCAGCCGGGGTATGGTATGTGTGTTTGTGTTTCTCCTCTCCTCTGTGGATCATCACTACTCCAGCGTGCATCAGAAAGGGAATGGGGACTCATGTGGAGCTGCAGCTGCTGGTGGTGGATGCCTGCTTAAAAAAAACAAAAAAAAAAAAAACAGATAATTAGATACATAAGGAAAAGGATACTGAGATCTATTGAGATCTATGACGGACCAAACCAACACATCTCATGCAGCTGACGTCTGGCTCTCAGACAGGGGCTTGAGGTACACAACACAGAGGGTGAAGGGGATCCTAAATAGGTAGAGTCTATCAGTGAACACCATGCAGGGAGAAGAGTGGTTGCTAGGTAACTGGGTGACTAGTTTCTCTTTGTGCCTCTCCTGCACAAAGAATTAGGTCATAACTCAGACTACAGTATAGATCAGGATTTCTTAAACATGGGGACGTGTACCCCTGGGGATACAGCAGCACATTGCAGGGGGTACTCAGAAAATATTTAACAATTAGTTTAAAAAAAATTGGGAAATGTACCATTTTTAGGCTTTTTTTTTTTTTTTTCAAAACATTCTCCACAAACTAAAAGTACTATTGCTAAATTAAATACCATATTTTCTTGTAATTTATTAAAACAGGATTATTTTATGCTGTAGAGGCCATTTTATCACACTTCTGAAAATTGGAGTTAATAATTTCCTACATTTACTTACTATTGAAGTAATCACATTAAAGTCACATTGGTATAGTTTAAAAAACTTAAAATTTCACTCATTGTTTTGAATTTGTAGATTATGTTTTAAGGAATAAACGTTGGAGAGACAGTCAGGGGTTTAGGAGAGCCCGCTGTTCCACATATGAAAAAGCTTATATGAAATTATAGAGAGGGTAAGGTACCACTGGTATAGTCAGTGTTTCTCAAACGGGGGTACGTGTACCCCTAGGCCAGGCTAGGGGTATGCGATGACACAATAGGGGATACTTGAGAGAAAGAGGGAGAGAGGAAAATGAACAAATGAAAGCATTTGAGTGATTTGACATGACATTTGTTGTAATTAGCACTATATAAATAAAGTTGAATTGAATTAATATGGGGTTTTATGATGTTTATTTTTAGTTAAAAATGATAATCATATTAAATAGTATCAGCAACTCACAAAACGACACCAAAAACACACTAAGAGAGGAAAACACTTAATACCAGCAACATGCAAAATGACAACAAATAGAGAAACGTACAAAATGACATAAGAAACAACCAAACAACACCAAAAACACACACTGAGAGAACAATTTAAATGAAAATACTACCAACAACACACAAAAAGAACAGACAACGCAAAAATACACAAAATGACACAAAAAACACACAAAATTATGATAGAAATTACCTTAATTATTGGAACATAAACTAAGAATACAAGGATCAGTCTTGGTCCCATAGGAGAAAGATGACATTTGAAAAACGACAGAAATTAATCTATTCAGGAGGCACTAAATACTGTTTCATTCTACTTATTTACAAAATGAGATTCTTAAAAATGTGTATTATCACTAATTCATTCCATCATTATGCTGTAGAGTTATTTTTTCACAGAATTCTGAGTAAAATGTTACAGTCGGACAAAGGGGGTACTTGGATTCAAAAGTTAGAGAAAGGGGGAACTTGAGACAAACATGTTTGAGAACCACTGGTATAGATTAGTGGTTCTCAAACTTTTTTGGCCCAAATACCCCCTTTCTACTATTTCTAAATCCAATCCTTTTTCTCAGATACTGTAAATGAGTGATTATACATTTTTTTTAAAAATCTCACATGGTAAATAAGTGAAATCAAACAGTATTTCCTCCTGAATAGATTTATTTCTATTGTTTTTATCATTTCCAGTCATCTCCCACCTGGTGTGGGACCAAGACTGACCCTTGTATTTTCGGTTCATGTTCTAATCAAGATTTCTTCTATCAATATTATCATAATTATTATTTTTTTACTAAAACAAAAATATCATAAAATCACGTATTTTTTATGTTTTTGTTTGTTCATTTTCCACTTTCTCTCAAGTAGCTCCTGTCGTGGCATCGCGTACCCCCATTTGAGAAACCCTGGTATAGACGATGCTCAAAAATCAATCACCACAGTCGGACATAAGCAGCAGAGTGATGTCACTTATATGATTCATAAATAGGATATTTTATTCGTGATGATGGTCAGCACAGATTATTATTCACATGTACAGCATCTTTTTAACACAGTGATTAACATTAGATGTGTTGTCGCTCTCTTTACATGAGCATTGTAACACTTAGGAAATGGTTCCAGCATGAATGACGTTTTTTATTTAGTTTACTAAAAATAATTATTAAGCTATGCTTGCTTATGCTGAGTTTGCATGTTAGCATAAAACACTGTAGTCACTACAAGTAGATTTGTGGTTACTGATATAGACTAGAACTATTTCTTAGACATGATGTTGACATTTTAACAGCTTTGTTAACAACTGTGGTAGCTATATTAAAATGCACAGCTGTTAGTAACACAATGAAAAGAAAAGGATGAAATACAAAGTAAAAAGACAAACAACATTCAAATGATGAATCCTGCAATGTAGTGCAGAAAGGTCATGAATGGTTGGGGAGAGAGAGTCTGACATACCTCCAGCTGCAGAGTGGACGTCCCTCATTTCGGGTACTTTAAAATGGGCAGAAGAAAAGAAAGCAGTGTTAGAAGATCAATGCGTAAAAAGAGCTACATGTATGCAAACCATGCTCACAGAGTCACTGTTGAGACAGTATAACATACATTACTTTCTTCTTGAGAACAAGCGAGTAAACAATATATTGGTTTATTGAACAATTTAACAATCTGTGACAGTCCGATGCTGTTTAATCCAGCAGAATACTTACCAACATGGACAAAAACAATGACAGTGGCTTCAATGTTTAAACATCTTTCTACTCATGCATGAACATGTAAAATTGGTTTTCGGACAGTTTTGTTTCATTGTTTTTTTTGTGCGTGTTTAAGTGGTGACTTTAATTATGTAATACTCAAAAGTGGACGTTTGATCAAATTTATTGTTGCACGATTACAATAAAAGAAAAAAAAACATTAAATCAAAAGAGAGACATATGAACACTTTCAGCCTTTCTTCAGTCTAAAAACTTATAAATGTAGTTCTACCATATGCAAACAGTAACACAAAATAACACTTCAAAAGGGAATCATTTCTTAGTAATAAAGGGGGGCTTGCATTTTGAATTTCTTTCATGAAGAATTCCAACATAGAAGTGATGTTTGATAGAAATGCATCACTCTTTTGAAATATAAGTTAGTATTGCTAAATAATTTAAACCTATAGTTTATGTTGAATCTGAGCATGAAGCCATATAAAGCATTTTTGTGGCTTAAATAATGCATAAAGTTTTTGAAAAACAAGGGGATAAACAAAGAACAAACTAATAATAATAGATTTCTAGAAACAACTTATTCAGATTCCTTTGAATGATGAGTGCATTTAGGTTAGAATTGAAGACGAGCTCTAGTTCACTCAAGTCAAGAGAGTTACCATCTATACCTGCAGAGTAGAAGGAGCTGAGCCACTGGTGTCCGTCAGTCCCGTTCCTCTGGGGATGCTGGACACAATGTATCTGGAGCCCTTTGGTGCAGGTTGTCTAACCACCAGCTTTCCTTTCCTGGTCTCTGCTAGAAACAGGCTGTACCAGTAGGCATCGTTGGAAACCAGGGTGGAGTCTGCGATGGTGGAGTTCCTCTCACTGATCACACTGTTCCTGCAGGGAGGAGCCGTTAAGCTGGCCTTGGGTTTCTGACACTTCAGCACGATGGTGACCAATATGGTGATGAGCAGGAGGAATGACACCGAGCCCAGACCGATGACCAGGTACAGGTTGAGGTCTGAGAAGATGTCGTACTCCAGAGAAACCTCACTCATGTCAGAGTTGGCCTTCACAGCCGTCTCCATCGTGGACAGCTTGATGGTGACTGTAGCAGACAGAGCAGGCTCCCCGTTGTCCTTGGCAACAACCACCAAACGCTGGTGGCGTGGATCTCTGTAGCTGAACATCCTCATAGTCCGGATCTCTCCATTGTACTGGTCCAGGCTGAACAAGGTGGCATCAGTCACCTGCAGAAACTGGTAGGTGATGCGAGAGTTGTGCACTGAGTCTGTGTCCAAAGCGATCACCTTGGCAACCAGGGAGCCTTTATCAGTGGATCTGGGGATCTTCTCCTCCACCACAGAGCCGTGTGCGCGCCATGGAGACACAATGACTGGAGCGTTGTCGTT
Source organism: Gouania willdenowi (assembly GCF_900634775.1). Taxonomy (NCBI): domain Eukaryota; kingdom Metazoa; phylum Chordata; class Actinopteri; order Blenniiformes; family Gobiesocidae; genus Gouania; species Gouania willdenowi. The sequence goes on from NC_041053.1 coordinate 16,625,517, forward strand.
CTGGTCCACGATGATGATGTGGACGGTCACGTTACTGCTGAGTGGAGGAGAGCCTGAGTCTCTGGCCTCAATGTGGAAGAGAAACTCCTTCTCAATCTCATAGTCAAAGGTTTTCAGAGCGTAAAGATTCCCGTTCTCTGGATTGATGGAGAACAGCATGGACATGGAGGTGTTGGCTATCTCCTTCTCTAAGATGAAGTACACCAGATACTGGTTTTCATGGAGGTCTGGGTCAAAGGCAGTGAGAGAGCTGAGCAGAGCTCCAGGTGCGTTATTCTCCATCACACGTATGGTATAAAAGGACTGTGGGAACTGTGGGACGTTGTCATTGACGTCCAGCAGCTCTAAAGTCATGGTTTCATTGTCAGATAAAGGAGGAGAGCCTCTGTCTGTGACTGTGAACGTGATGACATATTCTGGGACCTTCTCACGGTCTAACGGCTCTGACACCACCAACTCATAATAGTTATCAGATGACTCCCTCAGTTTGAACGGCATGTTGTCTGGAATACGGAGATCAACCACTCCATTATCACCTGAGTCTTTATCACTCACACTAACCACAGAGATCACTGTGTCCATGGACTCATTTTCTTTTATTGGACTTTGGAATGATTTAATGGATATTTCAGGGTGGTTATCGTTCATGTCTGTCACATGGATTGTCAGTCTACACTGTCCAGATAAAGAGACGGGTCCTTTATCACTGGCTATCACTTCCATTTCATAAACTTTTAAATCCTCATAATTTATCATCTCTTTTACTCTGATTTCTCCACTTTCTGGATTCAGATTAAACATCTCCTGTGTTCTCTCAGACGTGTACAGACTGTATGAATACACTACGTCAGAGTTGGACCCTTCATCCAAATCAGTAGCATTTAATTTAACCACCAGCCTGCCAATGGGAGAATTCTCCATCACATTAAAAACATATGAGTCTTTGTCAAAAGAAGGGGCGTTATCGTTCACATCCAGCACACGGACTATGATGCTGGCTGTACCTGTGCGGGTGGGAACCCCTCCATCCACAGCAGTGAGGGTCAGATGATGGACAGCCTGCTGCTCTCTGTCCAACGACTGTTTAAGGATCAAATCTGCAAACTTGGAGCCATCTCTTCCAGTTTGAATTTCAATAGAGAAATGCTCACTTGCACTGAGATAATAATTTTTAACAGAATTTACTCCAACATCTGGGTCTGCAGCATCATTCAGTGAGAATCTCTCTCCAACAGCAGTGGATTCTGAAATATCCAAATGCATAGTACCTCTACGGAAATGAGGGGCGTTGTCATTAATGTCAGTTATCTCCACCTCAATATTAAACATACGGATCGGATTTTCAATCGTGGCGTCTAATTTCAGAAAGCAATTTGTTTTAGATGGACACAGAAACTCCCTGTCAATCCTTTCGAGGATCAACAGCTCACCTGTCTCTTTGTGTATGTCGAGGTATTTCTTATTAGCTACAACATCGATGCGCATTTTCCTTTCACGCAGCGTCTTCACGTCTAACCCCAAATCAGCTGCTAAATTCGCGACCACAGAACCTTCCTCCATTTCTTCGGGAACAGAATAATGCGTAACCGTCCATACCGAGTCCACGACGGCAGCCACGCACAGAAACTGAAGCACGTAACTCACTCCGCTGGACCGTCCGGTGTGAAACATAGTGGAGGAAAGTCCCGAGCAAACGCTCTGGTATCTGACGGAGGAATGTGAAAGATGTCAACAGACACGCTGCTCAGAAGCGAAAGCGTCTCCACTCCAGCACAGGAGTGACGTGCGCTCACTGCACCCACCCTGAATGTCTAATGGATGACGATGACCTCATCAACGACTCTTTTTGTTTTTTTTTCTTTATTTAAACGAAACAGCAACAAAATTATATATATATATATATATATATATATATATATATATATATATATATATATATATATATATATATATATAAAACAAAAATAAATTCAAATCAAAGATAATTTGACAGTGATTTCCTTTAATCCAGTTTAAAAGGAACGAGTTTCAGTCCAAAAACGCATTTTCTCTATAAGTATATTTTACTATTTACAAATCCAATTTGTGTTTGTTTTGTGATTGTCTTTGCAACGATTGGGAGAAGTTTGAAAGGACAAACAGTTTGCACTTTTCAGCCTTCTGCTTTGTGTTCTCGGCTCAGCGGGAGTTTTACGCACAGCTGCGTGTGCGTATAGAACCAAGGCTGAGCACGACACGAGGATGAAAACTTTCAGCCTGTTCTAGATAATGTATATGATAATGTATATGATCAAATGCCATGAAAATATATTAAATACAGGGTAGAGTGAGTAGAGTATACATTTACTGTCACTCAGATAAAGTGCAAGAAAAAAGACAAAAGAAGGCAACACACAAAATACGCAATAATGGAACCTGAAAAATAATGCAATAAAGGAGGTAAAATAAACTGTATAGTTACAGAGGCTATGTATAAATAGAAATATCAATAGAAAAAATAAAATAAAAAGTATAAACATTATAAAAAAATACAAAGGAAATATGTAAACAATGAAGGTAAAAAAAAAGGTTTACATTAATATATAAAATGAAATTAAAGTCAAACAACTTATAATGTTCTGAATCTAACTCTTAAATTTCACATAATATTCTTTAAAATAATACTTTTTATTCAACCTTTAAATAACTAAAATTAATCTTAGACTTTAATTAGTTTCTCAGGTGAGCCTAATTGAAAGAAAAAAGAAGGACGTACACATTAGGGCGCAATAGGCCTGGAAAATGTATCACGATATAAGTGTTTCATATTTATTCAAAATAAAGACCAGAAGAAAAAGGCAGAATTTTCGTTTTTTTATTTTTTTTTATTTTCAACGGAATCTTTAACATTTAAAAAGATGGCAACACAAGTATGAAAAAACAGAAAAACCTTAATTAAATAAGCAAACTGGTCAATGTGCAAATACAGGCATTAAATAAATGCTTAATCAAAGACAATGTGCAACACATTTTGTAAATAATATATCAGTGAACACCTGAGGTATAGAACTAACATCTCTGACATGAAGCCAGCAGTAATATGTCAGTATCAAACCAGCATAAAATTGCAATAAGAAAACCTTTCAAAAAAGCTCAACATGGCTTCACTGCAAGGACAACTGTTTCACCTAATCAGGCTTTAAGGCCATACTGGTATATGTAACAATAAACACATTTTAAATCAGAATAAACTCGACATGAAACAAAAACTTGTTATTCAGTCCAGTCATAGCTCTGGAATATAATAAGAGACCATTGCAATTTTTGTCGACACAGAGGGCTACACGTAGCTACAGCGTTGATGTGACACAGAAACATAACTTTGCATTGTTTTCACTCTGTTCCGTCTCAACCTCTGCTAAGAAGACTGTGGACAAGACGCGGAAACTGACACTGGAAAACATGTTGGGTCCATTTAGTTTACTAAGGACAACATAGGCTTGAGCTATAGTTAACTAGATAGTATGTTCATTATAGCACACTAGTAACATAAAGTTGTATGCATGAGTTAAATAGAGACCTTAATGATTGACAAGTAACATTTTCAGAGTTTTTGTAGCTCACTAGTGTGTTTTTTAATATGTGATACCAAGGCATAATGAAAGCTACTCAGTGGTCTTTCAATAGCAGAGTCATGAATCATGGAAGGCCTTTTATAGTGATACTTTTATAGAGTTTCTGAGTGACCACTTTGTTCCATATAGAAGAAGAACCTTGCTTTTTTGTAGCAAAACTATCTTCATGCATGACAACACACCACCTCATGCTTTAAAGAAAACATCTGCGTCACCGGGCATGAAATGAGATGAACTCATGGTGTGGTCTCTGAGATGGTTCACACCTACACAGCAGCTATTCTGATATCTAGCAAAGGAAGTCAAGTGTAAACTCTTACAAGAACTCAAGAGTTCAACAAATGCAGGAACTGTGAAGATGATATCAAAGAAGATCTCCTATGTTAACATGTAACTATGGTAACATGTAATCAATAGCTTTTGGTTAACGTAAACATTGCAAATTCAGCAAAAGGCAGTTATTTTCGGTTTTTTATACAATGTTTTGAAACTGTGTTGTACATATAAATGTGCACCAGTGCATTTTTATTTTTTCTTATTTCATTAAAATACATTTATCATTGGGAGGTTCGATCACCAAATGGAAATTTTATTGATACGACAATGATTTGAATTATACTAACTGTAAATTTATTTGACTACTCAAAAAAAAAAAACAGACAAAATTATAACTAGATAACTACAACAAAATGCAGTGTAATACGTGCACGAGAAGAAAAAAAAAACATTTTGGAGCATTCCGTCATTTCTTTACAAACGAAGATCATCTGACACCATCAACCTGCATGTGTTCCAATCACTTCTGGAACAGAATTCATTTCTATCTTAGTTCTTGCTACACACACACAAAAAAACAACAAGACTATGAATAATAATATTATTATTACTACTACTGTCACTATTATCAAATCACGAACCAACATTATTTGTAAAGCAACATAAATAAACAGAGGAAGACAAATTGCTATGCATAGTGACATAACATGGAAAATATACAAAATACTATAAACACCCATGAAGCAATATCAATTTAAAAACACACCAAAATAAAAACATTGACAACACAGTAAAAATAATAATAATAAATGAATAAAACTAACTGTAAAAGCACAATGTAAATTACAAACAGTGTACATAAAATCAACAATTAAGCCAAAGAGGAAAGGTGTGTTCTTAGCAAAGATTTAAAAATAGGCAGAGATGAAGATTCCCTAAAGTGAACACGCATAACTGCAAAAGCACAGGCTGTGTTTGAAATGACACACACTGTACTTCACACTACAAACTCAATGAGTACCTACTGTCTACTATATACTAGAAGTATGGTTAGGATGACGACCATTCCCACTGAAGTATACTTCAAAGTTTCCCAAGATGCATTTCAAACCTACAACGACAAAACCTGAAGCACACTGAGGCTAAATATCTCGATTGATTCGCCACCTTTGAACGTTCTCAAAAAAAATTTAAGCAAGAAAGTGACCGAATAGAATATCAACATGTGGTCATGGGACAGCTGAGTATGACGAGTGTGCCCACCGTGCACACTTAAAAAATGTCATGATAAAGTATACAACTGGGTATTTCTTGCATACTAAATCTTTCCATATCTAATGTGAATGCACTACATACTAATTTTGACGTCAGATTTAGTGTGAGTCATATGTTAGTATGAGTAGTACGTTATTATGCAATTTTGAACACAGCCACCGACCCCTCAAAGCTTTCTCTGATTACTGGGACTCTCAGAAGAAGCTAATCAGCAGATCTGAGAGTCCGAGAAGGGACATAAGTATGATGAAATGCAATGATTTAAAAACAAATAAAAGTAGTTAAAATTAGTTCTGAAATGAACAGGCAGCTAATAATCCTAATATTAATAGTATCAATTGCTGTAGTATCATTATTTTAGGGTTTTTTTACTCTTGTTTCTAGCTATGCTTGAGCCTCTTCTATTGGTTTCATGTGTCAAAGATTCGGTACCACCAACCCTTGTATTATTTGACTCACAAATACATGAAAAAATTGACTTTCGTTTTTTTTTCTTTTGGGGTGGGCCCCAAATCGCAAATCGGGCTCTGAGCATTGATGCATACACATCCATAGATTATACCTACCAAATTTCAGCCCGATCTGTTCACAAAAAACAGAGGAGTAGTGATTTTAACTAGTGTACACAAGAAGAACAACAACAAAGTGAGTGGCGTTTTGAGTTTGGCAGCCATGCCTAAAAAGGTGATGATGCTGTTTAAAAAGAGGTGGCACTCATTATTCTAATAAGAGAAAATGTTATTACCAGACTAGTAACTTTATTTGTTCATTACAGATTGATGGTGGTATAATAGCTAAGGGAGCTGGCTTGTAATCAGAGGGTTACTGGTTCTAATCCAACCTGGGCCATCGCTGTGGGATGTAAAGCAAATCCCTTAATTCTAACTGCTTGTGTTTTACGTTGCTTTGGATAAAAGCATCTGCGAAAAGTAATTGTAACCTTGTACAGTAATGTTTACGTTGTTAACGTATCTTCTCTCCATAATGGATGTTGATCACACACACTGACATGAAATGTCTTGTCAGAGCTCACACAACACAACAAGTGACAGATTATTAATCACCAGCATCACACATCTAACCCTGCATTGGGGAGCAGCACAATGCTACCAACGTTGTATTTTTACAACATCAACAAATCTTTAATCTTGAACCAGCAGCAAAGCTTCTGAGACAACAGAGACTTCCAACCTTTTCTAAAAATCCACAAGAGCTAGTGGGCTTGATGAGCAAACCAAACTATCTGAAGTGGACTTCCTAAATTGAAAAACACAACTTATGCTCTCACAATATCGCATGCTTGTAACTGCAACACAGCCTCCTCTCCAACAATGTCCAGAGGCACTACATTCCACCACTTCACTTGACCAATATTGTGTGTAAGCTGGTATTGTGGTCTATGAAAAACTCACGGTATTAAAAAAAATACAGATGCTACGACTGCACGGTGTTTCCAAAACAGGGATTTGCGCATCCCTACATAAAAAAATATTAACAAAGTAAATTCTCACAAATAATGTGATTTTCTTTTTAAAAAACATATTTAATTTATGATTTTTGGATCCACCAAACAATAGATTCTGGAACAACTATTTAAAATACACAAATAAAGCCAAAATTGTGATTAAAATAAAACAAATATGACTGAGTGGTTAAGACTTAATGAGAGGGTGAGCAGAGTACCTGCAGAGTAGAAGGAGCTGAGCCACTGGTGTCCGTCAGTCCCGTCCCTCTGGGGATGCTGGACACAATGTATCTGGAGCCCTTTGGTGCAGGTTGTCTAACCACCAGCTTTCCTTTCCTGGTCTCTGCTAGAAACAGGCTGTACCAGTAGGCGTCGTTGGACACCAGGGTGGAGTCTGCGATGGTGGAGTTCCTCTCACTGATCACACTGTTCCTGCAGGGAGGAGCCGTTAAGCTGGCCTTGGGTTTCTGACACTTCAGCACAATGGTGACCAATATGGTGATGAGCAGGAGAAATGACACCGAGCCCAGACCAATGACCAGGTACAGGTTGAGGTCTGAGAAGATGTCGTACTCCAGAGAAACCTCACTCATGTCAGAGTTGGCCTTCACAGCCGTCTCCACCGTGGACAGCTTGATGGTGACTGTAGCAGACAGAGCAGGCTCCCCGTTGTCCTTGGCAACAACCACCAAACGCTGGTGGCGTGGATCTCTGTAGCTGAACATCCTCATAGTCCGGATCTCTCCGTTGTACTGGTCCAGGCTGAACAAGGTGGCATCAGTCACCTGCAGAAACTGGTAGGTGATGCGAGAGTTGTGTACCGAGTCTGTGTCCAAAGCGATCACCTTGGCAACCAGGGAGCCTTTATCAGTGGATCTGGGGATCTTCTCCTCCACCACAGAGCCGTGTGCGCGCCATGGTGACACAATGACTGGAGCGTTGTCGTTCTGGTCCACGATGATGATGTGGACGGTCACGTTACTGCTGAGTGGAGGAGAGCCTGAGTCTCTGGCCTCAATGTGGAAGAGAAACTCCTTCTCAATCTCATAGTCAAAGGTTTTCAGAGCGTAAAGATTCCCGTTCTCTGGATTGATGGAGAACAGCATGGACATGGAGGTGTTGGCTATCTCCTTCTCTATGATGAAGTACACCAGATACTGGTTTTCATGAAGGTCTGGGTCAAAGGCAGTGAGAGAGCTGAGCAGAGCTCCAGGTGCGTTATTCTCCATCACACGTATGGTATAAAAGGACTGTGGGAACTGTGGGACGTTGTCATTGACGTCCAGCAGCTCTAAAGTCATGGTTTCATTGTCAGATAAAGGAGGAGAGCCTCTGTCTGTGACTGTGAACGTGATGACATATTCTGGGACCTTCTCACGGTCTAACGGCTCTGACACCACCAACTCATAATAGTTATCAGACGACTCCCTCAGTTTGAACGGCATGTTGTCTGGAATACGGAGATCAACCACTCCATTATCACCTGAGTCTTTATCACTCACACTAACCACAGAGATCACTGTGTCCACTTCTATGCTTTCACTGACTGGAGTCTGAAAGGATTTGATGGATATTTCTGGGTGGTTGTCATTCATGTCTTCAACTATGATCTTAATGGTACATTGTCCTGATAAACTATTGGCTCCTTTGTCTGTTGCTATAACTTCCATATCATAAATCCTGAAGTCCTCATAGTTTAACATGTCTTTGATAGTGATTTCACCTGTGGAGGGATTTAAATTAAAGGTTTCCTGTGTTTTCTCTGACGTGTATAAACTGTATGAATAAGTGACGTCAGAGTTTGAGCCTTCATCCAAGTCTGTAGCATTCAGGTCAATAACAAGGCTGCCAATTGGAGAGTTTTCTAACACTTGAACATTGTACACTGATTTACCAAAAGTTGGTGCATTATCATTAGTATCTAAGACACGAACAATAACACTGGCAGTGCCAGAGCGAGCAGGTGTTCCTCCATCTACAGCTGTAAGGATTAGATTATGAACAGCCTGCTGCTCCCTGTCTAATGTCTTTATTAAAATCAATTCAGCAAATTTAGATCCATCTCTTCCTGTCTGAACCTCGATATTGAAATATTGACTTTCACTCAGATGATACGTTTTTACTGAATTAGATCCTACATCTGGATCAACTGCATTACTCAGAGAAAACCTCTCTCCTTTTGGTGTCGCTTCAGAAATGTCTAAATGAATGGTTTCCCTGCGAAAATGTGGGGCGTTGTCATTTATGTCTAAAATTTCTACTTCTATGTTAAAAATCCGTACCGGGTTTTCTAGAGTCATTTCTAATTTGAGGTAACAATTTGTCGTCGTTTTGACATTGCATAAATATTCTCTGTCAATCTTTTCCGCTATATACAGCTCTCCCGTTTCTTTGTTCACATCCAAATATTTTTTGTTTGCAATGACATCCAGACGCATCCTCCGTTTATTCAGTGTTTTAACATCCAGGTTGAGATCTGTAGCAAGATTCGCTACAACTGATCCTTCTTTCATCTCCTCTGGTATTGAATAATGAGTCGCTGAGGTCCAAGTGTTCCTGACGCACTGAAACATGATGAGAGCAGCAAGCAGCACGTACCTTTTGTGAGACCCCATTGTTACAGCGGCTCTTTGTCACTTGTGCGTTTACAACGCTCCTTATTGCTCCGTGCAGAAATCCATAAATGAGAGGTTCACACCATATTTTCCAAAAGATACTGTAGTGTAGGCAAAGCCAAGGAAAAATGAGCAAATCAGGGAAAAACGCAGGAGCCAAGGGGTTTTCAGCAGTGAGAATCCTCCACTCCTTTCTCGACGTGCTGCACTGTGCAGCTGCGTCATAGAATCTGTCTAATGGTTATTCCCAACAAAACAGCGCCATCTGTTGTAATTTGTATTATATGTGGATTTATTATTATTATTATTATTATTATTATTATTATTATTATTATTATTATTATTATTATTATTATTATAGTGTCATATTTAAGTTTTTTGTAAATCTTCACCTTAATGTTTCTGGTTATAATAAAACAATTCACTTTTTTTGCTTTTTTTTTAAGGATTTCACCAAGTTGTTTCTTGCACAAAACATATGGAATGATAGAAAAAAGAAAGAAAAAAAAACGGAACTATTTAAAACACGATTTTAAAAAAGTGGGTGTCATATTTTCTCCTACCTGCAGAGTAGAAGGAGCTGAGCCACTGGTGTCCGTCAGTCCTGTTCCTCTGGGGATGCTGGACACAATGTATCTGGAACCCTTTGGTGCAGGTTGTCTAACCACCAGCTTTCCTTTCCTGGTCTCTGCTAGAAACAGGCTGTACCAGTAGGCATCGTTGGACACCAGGGTGGAGTCTGCGATGGTGGAGTTCCTCTCACTGATCACACTGTTCCTGCAGGGAGGAGCCGTTAAGCTGGCCTTGGGTTTCTGACACTTCAGCACAATGGTGACCAATATGGTGATGAGCAGGAGGAATGACACCGAGCCCAGACCGATGACCAGGTACAGGTTGAGGTCTGAGAAGATGTCGTACTCCAGAGAAACCTCGCTCATGTCAGAGTTGGCCTTCACAGCCGTCTCCACCGTGGACAGCTTGATGGTGACTGTAGCAGACAGAGCAGGCTCCCCGTTGTCCTTGGCAACAACTACCAAACGCTGGTGGCGTGGATCTCTGTAGCTGAACATCCTCATAGTCCGGATCTCTCCGTTGTACTGGTCCAGGCTGAACAAGGTGGCATCAGTCACCTGCAGAAACTGGTAGGTGATGCGAGAGTTGTGCACTGAGTCTGTGTCCAAAGCGATCACCTTGGCAACCAGGGAGCCTTTATCAGTGGATCTGGGGATCTTCTCCTCCACCACAGAGCCGTGTGCGCGCCATGGAGACACAATGACTGGAGCGTTGTCGTTCTGGTCCACGATGATGATGTGGACGGTCACGTTACTGCTGAGTGGAGGAGAGCCTGAGTCTCTGGCCTCGATGTGGAAGAGAAACTCCTTCTCAATCTCATAGTCAAAGGTTTTCAGAGCGTAAAGATTCCCGTTCTCTGGATTGATGGAGAACAGCATGGACATGGAGGTGTTGGCTATCTCCTTCTCTATGATGAAGTACACCAGATACTGGTTTTCATGGAGGTCTGGGTCAAAGGCAGTGAGTGAGCTGAGCAGATCTCCAGGTGCGTTATTCTCCATCACACGTATGGTATAAAAGGACCGTGGGAACTGTGGGACGTTGTCATTGACGTCCAGCAGCTCTAAAGTCATGGTTTCATTGTCAGATAAAGGAGGAGAGCCTCTGTCTGTGACTGTGAACGTGATGACATATTCTGGGACCTTCTCACGGTCTAACGGCTCTGACACCACCAACTCATAGTAGTTATCAGACGACTCCCTCAGTTTGAACGGCATGTTGTCTGGAATACGGAGATCAACCACTCCATTATCACCTGAGTCTTTATCACTCACACTAACCACAGAGATCACTGTGTCCACCTCTATGCTTTCACTGACTGGAGTCTGAAAGGATTTGATGGATATTTCTGGATGGTTGTCATTCATGTCTTCAACTATGATCTTAATGGTACATTGTCCTGATAAACTATTGGCTCCTTTGTCTGTTGCTATAACTTCCATATCATAAATCCTGAAGTCCTCATAGTTTAACATGTCTTTGATAGTGATTTCACCTGTGGAGGGATTTAAATTAAAGGTTTCCTGTGTTTTCTCTGACGTGTATAAACTGTATGAATAAGTGACGTCAGAGTTTGAGCCTTCATCCAAGTCTGTAGCATTCAGGTCAATAACAAGGCTGCCAATTGGAGAGTTTTCTAACACTTGAACATTGTACACTGATTTACCAAAAGTTGGTGCATTATCATTAGTATCTAAGACATGAACAATAACACTGGCAGTGCCAGAGCGAGCAGGTGTTCCTCCATCTACAGCTGTAAGGATTAGATTATGAACAGCCTGCTGCTCCCTGTCTAATGTCTTTATTAAAATCAATTCAGCAAATTTTGATCCATCTCTTCCTGTCTGAACCTCGATATTAAAATATTGACTTTCACTCAGATGGTATGTATTTACTGAATTAGATCCTACATCTGGATCAACTGCATTACTCAGAGAAAACCTCTCTCCTTTTGGTGTCGCTTCAGAAATGTCTAAATGAATGGCATCCCTGCGAAACTGTGGGGCGTTGTCATTTATATCTAAAATTTCTACTTCTATGTTAAAAATTCTCAGTGGACTTTCGAGTGTTACCTCAAGTTTCAGATAGCACGAGAACGATGATTTCGTGTTGCAAATGTGATCTTCTCTGTCTATCTTCTCAGCAATATAAAGCTCTCCAGTCTCTTTGTTCACATCCAGATATTTTTTGCTGGCGATGATGTCCAGACGCATTCTCCTCTTTGTCAACGTTGTAACATCCAGGCTCAGATCAGAGGCGAGGTTTGCAACTACGGATCCTTCTTTTAATTCTTCGGGTATGGAATAATGAGTCACTGATGTTGAAACGTTGCACACCAACGAAAATAAAGAGAGAGAGAGAAGCAGCACGTACCTCCTGTTCAACACGATCGGATCCATTGTGCGCGTTACAATCCACCCGTTCCAGTAAAATGAACTGTTCCAGTGACAGTATTCTCTCACACAACGCCTACAAAAACGATCCAAATCGAGCAATAGTCCGTCTTTTCCCCCTGTATCATGAAACGATTACAGCGGTTTTCTCCTGCAAACGTTCAGCACTGCGCTCCCTGCTTCTCTACATAAACAGCTCTGCACAATGAACACGTTTGGATACCGGCATTTACTGTATAACAGCGCCACCTCTTGCTTTTTTCGTCTTTTGCAAAGCAGATATGTTATAATAAATGCATTATTTTTAGATTATATTGAAGACTTTACATTGTATTTTAATTTGTTTCTTAAAATCAAAATTGAACACAAAAAAATCTAAAATATTCCAGCCAACAGTTAAGTGCAAGGGTAAACCAAGGTGTAATTTTAAAAAAGTTGTGTCATTTTGTCTTTGATGCATACAAATTACCCGTGCAATTTCCATTTATTCATCGTCCAGTCCACCTGTTCTTGTTTTAGGTTGCAGGGTTCTGCTGGTGCAGATCTCCAGCACTCAAAGGGTGCTGTAGGTACGACCTGGACAGGGTTCCATCCACCACAGAACCAACACACAGACAACACCTCACACTCCCATTCACTCATACAGCTGATCGAAGTCGATTAACGTAATATACTTGATTTTGGCTGATGAGAGGAGACAATTGTTCCCAGAGAGAACCTAAGCAAGCACAGGATTTAAACCAACTTCTTGCTGTGAGGCATATATGCTAACCACCATACAATCATGCTCCTATGAGTTTATATTAACCATATTTTAAAGTGTAAAAACATTTTTTTTTTTTTTTTTTTTAAATAATAAAATATTACTATACTAGAATAACATAAGTTTAGTTGTTAAATCTTTTCGTCTTTATTATTGCGGCTACATTGCATGGCTCAATAAATTTGTTACTTGTTAATATTTTGCAACAACATGAAATCAACATAACAAAAAAAAAACAAAACAATAATAACAAAAACAATGAAGTTTGAAGTTTCAACCCAAGTGCCTCTTTTATTTTCAAAAGCTTGTATTTGAAGTTTGAAAAGTGGAAATTTTCCTGCAAATTTGTTTTTTAAAAGTATTTCCATCCAAAGCATGTCTTGATTTACCAAAAAGCAATTATTGCTGTGTCAGCCTGTCAGGTCAACATGAATGTAATTATTTACATGAGTTACGTTGATCAGGACAAATTTGTGAAGGTAATTGCAAAATGTTATTCTTTTTAATTTTTTAGGCTAGGTCGGATTGGGCCTGTACTAATTGCATCATTTAAATTTTTATGATAATTTGTGTACCTTAGTGTAGGTAACACTAATGTAATGTGCGTAATAACAATAAAGATAATAGTATAGCTATTAGCTACCACTGACCCAATACTTCAAACTTACATGAGTTATTTTTGCTAGATTTAAAAGAGTCATTAAAACTCAGTCAGGTCATGGTGGAAAATGTGCTGGGTATTGGCTCTACAAGGACAACAGAGCACTACTGATGTAAGAAATTAAAGTTTAAAATTTTGAACATAATTACAAATATTTAAAAATAAACGGTATTTATACATTCAACAATCTTAACAAAGACAGTTTATCCTGGCTGATGCTAACTTTTTTAAATGACCAACGAAGAGCGAAATGAACTTGCTTAAATAATCCTTAATCAAATAAATGATAGAATTCACTTAGAATTATGTAAATGTTTAATTACAACTGCTTATAAGAAAAACTTTTCAAGTCCAATTTTAAAGACCAAGTCTTTTTTTTAAAAAAAACATGTAACAAAATGACAGCTCAAAGCTGATTGCATCTATATTTAAGGTCAAAAAGTGCATTGAAAAAGCTAAAAAAAATAAAAAAAATAAATAAATTAAAAACAATTAAATAAATAAAAATCAACACAGTCCATCCTTTTTTAGGAGTTAAAAGGAACTTTTTTTTTTTTTTTTTTTTAAATGAAAAAGAACTATCTTTTTAAGAGCAAAAAGTCATTCAAATATACAATTACACACAATAAATGCAAACTTGTTGGCCACTTTTTCAAAAATAATTGTCTAAGAAGAGTTACTTATTTATATTTAAAATATTTCTTTGACAGTTTTTCCATCAAGCTGCATTTGGATTTTTTGCAAAGCTTCATTGGTAGTGGGTTGAATTTCCAAGCATTGGACGAGCATCATGTCAATGAATTAAACCAATAAACTAACAGTTGCTAGATCAAGTCTTGCCCTGATCAACATCATTATGTCCTTGAACATGACTTTAAACACACTCTATAAATGCTACTGTAGGTGGAAACTTTGATAATAAAAATAAGTTTCCAAAAGGCAGGAGTAGGCTGAGACCAGAATTTCAATGTATTGTGATTTATTATTAGTTATATTAGCTTTAACTGACCATTGCAACAAACATATAATCATCCCAATTTCGTACACATTTACATAACCAAAAAGGTTTAGGTACAAACCCATCTTGCCTAATACATAACAATTACCCAAAAAAATCCAGTTGGCCTGACCAATGTATTCAATGCCTAAAAAACATCTAATGATGACAAATATTGTTCACTAAACAAAACTGTTTCCTGTTAGATCAAGGATTTTTGCTTTGAATGGAAATTACTTCCACAATAAAACATTTTTTCAGCCAAGTCAGTGTTATTTTTTATTTTTTTTTGTCTTTTAGAAAAAATTGACCCTATGGTAATTGTATCTAAAAACATACGAAGGGGAAAAGTTGAGAATATTAAAAACAAGATGTCATGTTTTCTCCTACCTGCAGAGTAGAAGGAGCTGAGCCGCTGGTGTCCGTCAGTCCTGTTCCTCTGGGGATGCTGGACACAATGTATCTGGAACCCTTTGGTGCAGGTTGTCTAACCACCAGCTTTCCTTTCCTGGTCTCTGCTAGAAACAGGCTGTACCAGTAGGCATCGTTGGACACCAGGGTGGAGTCTGCGATGGTGGAGTTCCTGTCACTGATCACACTGTTCCTGCAGGGAGGAGCCGTTAAGCTGGCCTTGGGTTTCTGACACTTCAGCACGATGGTGACCAATATGGTGATGAGCAGGAGAAATGACACCGAGCCCAGACCGATGACCAGGTACAGGTTGAGGTCTGAGAAGATGTCGTACTCCAGAGAAACCTCACTCATGTCAGAGTTGGCCTTCACAGCCGTCTCCACCGTGGACAGTTTGATGGTGACTGTAGCAGACAGAGCAGGCTCCCCGTTGTCCTTGGCAACAACCACCAAACGCTGGTGGCGTGGATCTCTGTAGCTGAACATCCTCATAGTCCGGATCTCTCCGTTGTACTGGTCCAGGCTGAACAAGGTGGCATCAGTCACCTGCAGAAACTGGTAGGTGATGCGAGAGTTGTGCACTGAGTCTGTGTCCAAAGCGATCACCTTGGCAACCAGGGAGCCTTTATCAGTGGATCTGGGGATCTTCTCCTCCACCACAGAGCCGTGTGCGCGCCATGGAGACACAATGACTGGAGCGTTGTCGTTCTGGTCCACGATGATGATGTGGACGGTCACGTTACTGCTGAGTGGAGGAGAGCCTGAGTCTCTGGCCTCAATGTGGAAGAGAAACTCCTTCTCAATCTCATAGTCAAAGGTTTTCAGAGCGTAAAGATTCCCGTTCTCTGGATTGATGGAGAACAGCATGGACATGGAGGTGTTGGCTATCTCCTTCTCTATGATGAAGTACACCAGATACTGGTTTTCATGAAGGTCTGGGTCAAAGGCAGTGAGAGAGCTGAGCAGAGCTCCAGGTGCGTTATTCTCCATCACACGTATGGTATAAAAGGACTGTGGGAACTGTGGGACGTTGTCATTGACGTCCAGCAGCTCTAAAGTCATGGTTTCATTGTCAGATAAAGGAGGAGAGCCTCTGTCTGTGACTGTGAACGTGATGACATATTCTGGGACCTTCTCACGGTCTAACGGCTCTGACACCACCAACTCATAATAGTTATCAGACGACTCCCTCAGTTTGAACGGCATGTTGTCTGGAATACGGAGATCAACCACTCCATTATCACCTGAGTCTTTATCACTCACGCTAACCACAGAGATCACTGTGTCCACTTCTATGCTTTCACTGACTGGAGTCTGAAAGGATTTGATGGATATTTCTGGATGGTTGTCATTCATGTCTTCAACTATGATCTTAATGGTACATTGTCCTGATAAACTATTGGCTCCTTTGTCTGTTGCTATAACTTCCATATCATAAATCCTGAAGTCCTCATAGTTTAACATGTCTTGATAGTGATTTCACCTGTGGAGGGATTTAAATTAAAGGTTTCCTGTGTTTTCTCTGACGTATATAAACTGTATGAATAAGTGACGTCAGAGTTTGAGCCTTCATCCAAGTCTGTAGCATTCAGGTCAATAACAAGGCTGCCAATTGGAGAGTTTTCTAACACTTGAACATTGTACACTGATTTACCAAAAGTTGGTGCATTATCATTAGTATCTAAGACATGAACAATAACACTGGCAGTGCCAGAGCGAGCAGGTGTTCCTCCATCTACAGCTGTAAGGATTAGATTATGAACAGCCTGCTGCTCCCTGTCTAATGTCTTTATTAAAATCAATTCAGCAAATTTAGATCCATCTCTTCCTGTCTGAACCTCGATATTAAAATAATCACTTTCACTCAGATGGTATGTATTTACTGAATTAGATCCTACATCTGGATCAACTGCATTACTCAGAGAAAACCTCTCTCCTTTTGGTGTCGCTTCAGAAATGTCTAAATGAATGGCATCCCTGCGAAACTGTGGGGCGTTGTCATTTATATCTAAAATTTCTACTTCTATGTTAAAAAATTCTCAGTGGACTTTCGAGTGTTACCTCAAGTTTCAGATAGCACGAGAACGATGATTTCATGTTGCAAATGTGATCTTCTCTGTCTATCTTCTCAGCAATATAAAGCTCTCCAGTCTCTTTGTTCACATCCAGATATTTTTTGCTGGCGATGATGTCCAGACGCATTCTCCTCTTTGTCAACGTTGTAACATCCAGGCTCAGATCAGAGGCGAGGTTTGCAACTACGGATCCTTCTTTTAATTCTTCGGCTATGGAATAATGAGTCACTGATGTTGAAACGTTGCACACCAACGAAAATAAAGAGAGAGAGAGAAGCAGCACGTACCTCCTGTTCAACACGATCGGATCCATTGTGTGCGTTACAATCCACCCGTTCCAGTAAAATGAACTGTTCCAGTAACAGTGTTCTCTCACACAACGCCTACAAAAACGATCCAAATCGAGCAATAGTCCGTCTTTTCCCCCTGTATCATGAAACGATTACAGCGGTTTTCTCCTGCAAACGTTCAGCACTGCGCTCCCTGCTTCTCTACATAAACAGCTCTGCACAATGAGCACGTTTGGAAACCGGCATTTACTGTATAACAGCGCCACCTCTTGCTTTTTTCGTCTTTTGCAAAGCAGATATGTTATAATAAATGCATTATTTTTAGATTATATTGAAGACTTTACATTGTATTTTAATTTGTTTCTTAAAATCAAATATGAAAACAAAAAAAAATCAAAAAATATTCCAGCCAACAGTTAAATGCAAGGGTAAACCAAGGTGTAATTTTAAAAAAAAGTTGTGTCATTTTGTCTTTGATGCATACAAATTACCCATGCAATTTCCATTTATTCATCATCCAGTCCACCTGGTCTTGTTTTAGGTTGCAGGGTTCTGCTGGTGCAGATCTCCAGCACTCGAAGGGTGCTGTAGGTACGACCTGGACAGGGTTCCATCCACCACAGAACCAACACACAGACAACACCTCACACTCCCATTCACTCATACAGCTGATCGAAGTCGATTAACGTAATATACTTGATTTTGGCTGATGAGAGGAGACAATTGTTCCCAGAGAGAACCTAAGCAAGCACAGGATTTAAACCAACTTCTTGCTGTGAGGCACATATGCTAACCACCATACAATCATGCTTCTATGAGTTTATATTAACCATATTTTAAAGTGTAAAAACATTTTTTTTTTTTTTTTTAATAATAAAATATTACTATACTAGAATAATATAAGTTTAGTTGTTAAATCTTTTCGTCTTTATTATTGTGGCTACATTGCATGGCTCATTAAATTTGTTACTTGTTAATATTTTGCAACAACATGAAATCAACATAAAAAAAAAACCAATAATAACAAAAACAATGAAGTTTGAAGTTTCAACCCAAGTGTCTTTTTTATTTTCAAAAGCTTGTATTTGAAGTTTAAAAAGTGGAAATTTTCCTGCAAATTTTTTTTTAAAGTATTTCCATCCAAAGCATGTCTTGATTTACCAAAAAGCAATTATTGATGTGTCAGCCTGTCAGGTCAACATGAATGTGATTATTTACATGAGTTACGTTGATCAGGACAAATTTGTGAAGGTAATTGCAAAATGTTATTCTTTTTAATTTTTTAGGCTAGGTCGGATTGGGCCTGTACTAATTGCATCATTTAAATTTTTATGATAATTTGTGTACCTTAGTGTAGTTAACACTAATGTAATGTGCGTAATAACAATAAAGATAATAGTATAGCTATTAGCTGCCACTGACCCAATACTTCAAACTTACATGAGTTATTTTTGCTAGATTTAAAAGAGTCATTAAAACTCAGTCAGGTCATGGTGGAAAATGTGCTGGGTATTGACTCTACAAGGACAACAGAGCACTACTGATGTAAGAAATTAAAGAACATAATTACATATATGTAAAAATAAACGGTATTTATACATTCAACAATCTTAACAAAGACAGTTTATCCTGGCTGATGCTAACTTTTTTAAATGACCAACGAAGAGCGAAATGAACTTGCTTAAATAATCCTTAATCAAATAAATGATAGAATTCACTTAGAATTATGTAAATGTTTAATTACAACTGCTTATAAAAAAAACTTTTCAAGTCCAATTTTACATACCAAGTCTTTTTTTAAAAAAAAAAAAAAACATGTAACAAAATCACAGCTCAAAGCTGATTGCATCTATATTTAAGGTCAAAAAGTGCATTGAAAAAGTTAATAAAAAAAATTAAATAAAAATCAGCACAGTCCATCCTTTGTTAGGAGTTAAAAGGAACTTCTTTTTTTTTTTTAAATAAAAAAGAACTATCTTTTTAAGAGCAAAAAGTCATTCAAATATACAATTACACACAATAAATGCAAACATGTTGGCCACTTTTTCAAAAATAATTATCGAAGAAGAGTTACTTCTTTATATTTAAAATATTTCTTTGACAGTTTTTCCATCAAGCTACATTTGGATTTTTTGCAAAGCTTCATTGGTAGTGGGTTGAATTTCAAAGCATTGGACGAGCATCATGTCAATGAATTAAACCAATAAACTAACAGTTGCTAGATCAAGTCTCGCCCTGATCAACATCATTATGTCCTTGAACATGACTTTAAACACACTCTATAGATGCTACTGTAGGTGGAAACTTTGATAATAAAAATAAGTTTCCAAAAGGCAGGAGTAGGCTGAGACCAGAATTTCAATGTATTGTGATTTCTTATTAGTTATATTAGCTTTAACTGACCATTGCAACAAACATATAATCATCCCAATTTCGTACACATTTACATAACCAAAAAGGTTTAGGTACAAACCCATCTTGCCTAATACATAACAATTACCCAAACAAAATCCAGTTGGCCTGACCAATGTATTCAATGCCTAAAAAACATCTAATGATGACATATATTGTTCACTAAACAAAACTGTTTCCTGTTAGATCAAGGATTTTTGCTTTGAATGGAAATTACTTCTACAATAAAACATTTTTTCAGCCAGAAAGTCAGTGTTATTTTTTATTTTTTTTTGTTTTTTAGAAAAAATTGACCCTATGGTAATTGTATCTAAAAACATACGAAGGGGAAAAGTTGAGAATATTAAAAACAAGATGTCATGTTTTCTCCTACCTGCAGAGTAGAAGGAGCTGAGCCACTGGTGTCCGTCAGTCCCGTCCCTCTGGGGATGCTGGACACAATGTATCTGGAACCCTTTGGTGCAGGTTGTCTAACCACCAGCTTTCCTTTCCTGGTCTCTGCTAGAAACAGGCTGTACCAGTAGGCATCGTTGGACACCAGGGTGGAGTCTGCGATGGTGGAGTTCCTGTCACTGATCACACTGTTCCTGCAGGGAGGAGCCGTTATGCTGGCCTTGGGTTTCTGACACTTCAGCACGATGGTGACCAATATGGTGATGAGCAGGAGAAATGACACCGAGCCCAGACCGATGACCAGGTACAGGTTGAGGTCTGAGAAGATGTCGTACTCCAGAGAAACCTCACTCATGTCAGAGTTGGCCTTCACAGCCGTCTCCACCGTGGACAGCTTGATGGTGACTGTAGCAGACAGAGCAGGCTCCCCGTTGTCCTTGGCAACAACCACCAAACGCTGGTGGCGTGGATCTCTGTAGCTGAACATCCTCATAGTCCGGATCTCTCCGTTGTACTGGTCCAGGCTGAACAAGGTGGCATCAGTTACCTGCAGAAACTGGTAGGTGATGCGAGAGTTGTGCACTGAGTCTGTGTCCAAAGCGATCACCTTGGCAACCAGGGAGCCTTTATCAGTGGATCTGGGGATCTTCTCCTCCACCACAGAGCCGTGTGCGCGCCATGGAGACACAATGACTGGAGCGTTGTCGTTCTGGTCCACGATGATGATGTGGACGGTCACGTTACTGCTGAGTGGAGGAGAGCCTGAGTCTCTGGCCTCAATGTGGAAGAGAAACTCCTTCTCAATCTCATAGTCAAAGGTTTTCAGAGCGTAAAGATTCCCGTTCTCTGGATTGATGGAGAACAGCATGGACATGGAGGTGTTGGCTATCTCCTTCTCTATGATGAAGTACACCAGATACTGGTTTTCATGGAGGTCTGGGTCAAAGGCAGTGAGAGAGCTGAGCAGATCTCCAGGTGCGTTATTCTCCATCACACGTATGGTATAAAAGGACTGTGGGAACTGTGGGACGTTGTCATTGACGTCCAGCAGCTCTAAAGTCATGGTTTCATTGTCAGATAAAGGAGGAGAGCCTCTGTCTGTGACTGTGAACGTGATGACATATTCTGGGACCTTCTCACGGTCTAACGGCTCTGACACCACCAACTCATAATAGTTATCAGACGACTCCCTCAGTTTGAACGGCATGTTGTCTGGAATACGGAGATCAACCACTCCATTATCACCTGAGTCTTTATCACTCACACTAACCACAGAGATCACTGTGTCCACTTCTATGCTTTCACTGACTGGAGTCTGAAAGGATTTGATGGATATTTCTGGATGGTTGTCATTCATGTCTTCAACTATGATCTTAATGGTACATTGTCCTGATAAACTATTGGCTCCTTTGTCTGTTGCTATAACTTCCATATCATAAATCCTGAAGTCCTCATAGTTTAACATGTCTTTGATAGTGATTTCACCTGTGGAGGGATTTAAATTAAAGGTTTCCTGTGTTTTCTCTGATGTGTATAAACTGTATGAATAAGTGACGTCAGAGTTTGAGCCTTCATCCAAGTCTGTAGCATTCAGGTCAATAACAAGGCTGCCAATTGGAGAGTTTTCTAACACTTGAACATTGTACACTGATTTACCAAAAGTTGGTGCATTATCATTAGTATCTAAGACATGAACAATAACACTGGCAGTGCCAGAGCGAGCAGGTGTTCCTCCATCTACAGCTGTAAGGATTAGATTATGAACAGCCTGCTGCTCCCTGTCTAATGTCTTTATTAAAATCAATTCAGCAAATTTAGATCCATCTCTTCCTGTCTGAACCTCGATATTAAAATAATCACTTTCACTCAGATGGTATGTATTTACTGAATTAGATCCTTCATCTGGATCAACTGCATTACTCAGAGAAAACCTCTCTCCTTTTGGTGTCGCTTCAGAAATGTCTAAATGAATGGTTTCCCTGCGAAAATGTGGGGCGTTGTCATTTATGTCTAAAATTTCTAATTCTATGTTAAAAATTCTCAGTGGACTTTCGAGTGTTACCTCAAGTTTCAGATAGCACGAGAACGATGATTTCATGTTGCAAATGTGATCTTCTCTGTCTATCTTCTCTGCAATATAAAGCTCTCCAGTCTCTTTGTTCACATCCAGATATTTTTTGCTGGCGATGATGTCCAGACGCATTCTCCTCTTTGTCAACGTTGTAACATCCAGGCTCAGATCAGAGGCGAGGTTTGCAACTACGGATCCCTCTTTTAATTCTTCGGGTATGGAATAATGAGTCACTGATGTTGAAACGTTGCACACCAACGAAAATAAAGAGAGAGAGAGAAGCAGCACGTACCTCCTGTTCAACACGATCGGATCCATTGTGCGCGTTACAATCCACCCGTTCCAGTAAAATGAACTGTTCCAGTAACAGTGTTCTCTCACACAACGCCTACAAAAACGATCCAAATCGAGCAATAGTCCGTCTTTTCCCCCTGTATCATGAAACGATTACAGCGGTTTTCTCCTGCAAACGTTCAGCACTGCGCTCCCTGCTTCTCTACATAAACAGCTCTGCACAATGAGCACGTTTGGATTCCGGCATTTACTGTATAACAGCGCCACCTATTGCTTTTTTCGTCTTTTGCAAAGCAGATTTGTTATAATAAATGCATTATTTTTAGATTATATTGAAGACTTTACATTGTATTTTAATTTGTTTCTTAAAATCAAAATTGAACACAAAAAAAATCAAAAATATTCCAGCCAACAGTTAAATGCAAGGGTAAACCAAGGTATAATTTTAAAAAAGTTGTGTCATTTTGTCTTTGATGCATACAAATTACCCATGCAATTTCCATTTATTCATCATCCAGTCCACCTGTTCTTGTTTTAGGTTGCAGGGTTCTGCTGGTGCAGATCTCCAGCACTCAAAGGGTGCTGTAGGTACGACCTGGACAGGGTTCCATCCACCACAGAACCAACACACAGACAACACCTCACACTCCCATTCACTCATACAGCTGATCGAAGTCGATTAACGTAATATACTTGATTTTGGCTGATGAGAGGAGACAATTGTTCCCAGAGAGAACCTAAGCAAGCACAGGATTTAAACCAACTTCTTGCTGTGAGGCATATATGCTAACCACCATACAATCATGCTCCTATGAGTTTATATTAACCATATTTTAAAGTGTAAAAACATTTTTTTTTTTTTTTTTTTAAATAATAAAATATTACTATACTAGAATAATATAAGTTTAGTTGTTAAATCTTTTCATCTTTATTATTGCGGCTACATTGCATGGCTCATTAAATTTGTTACTTGTTAATATTTTGCAACAACATGAAATCAACATTAAAAAAAAAAAACAATAATAACAAAAACAATGAAGGTTGAAGTTTCAACCCAAGTGTCTCTTATTTTCAAAAGCTTGTATTTGAAGTTTAAAAAGTGGAAATTTTCCTGCAAATTTTTTTTTAAAGTATTTCCATCCAAAGCATGTCTTGATTTACCAAAAAGCAATTATTGATGTGTCAGCCTGTCAGGTCAACATGAATGTAATTATTTACATGAGTTACGTTGATCAGGACAAATTTGTGAAGGTAATTGCAAAATGTTATTCTTTTTAATTTTTTAGGCTAGGTCGGATTGGGCCTGTACTAATTGCATCATTAAAATTTTTATGATAATTTGTGTACCTTAGTGTAGGTAACACTAATGTAATGTGCGTAATAACAATAAAGATAATAGTATAGCTATTAGCTGACCCAATACTTCAAACTGACATGAGTTATTTTTGCTAGATTTAAAAGAGTCATTAAAACTCAGTCAGGTCATGGTGGAAAATGTGCTGGGTATTGGCTCTACAAGGACGACAGAGCACTACTGATGTAAGAAATGAAAGTTTAAAATTTTGAACATAATTACATATATTTAAAAATAAACGGTATTTATACATTCAACAATCTTAACAAAGACAGTTTATCCTGGCTGATGCTAACTTTTTTAAATGACCAGCGAAGAGCGAAATGAACTTGCTTAAATAATCCTTAATCAAATAAATGATAGAATTCACTTAGAATGATGTAAATGTTTAATTACAACTGCTTAAAAGAAAAACTTTTCAAGTCCAATTCTACATACCAAGTATCTTTTTAAAAAAAACATGTAACAAAATCACAGCTCAAAGCTGATTGCATCTATATTTAAGGTCAAAAAGTGCATTGAAAAAGCTAATAAAAATAAATAAACAATTAAATAAATAAAAATCAGCACAGTCCATCCTTTTTTAGGAGTTAAAAGGAACCTTTTTTTTTTTTTTTTTTTTTAATGAAAAAGAGCTATCTTTTTAAGAGCAAAAAGTCATTCAAATATACAATTATGCAAACTTGTTGGCCACTTTTTCAAAAATAATTATCGAAGAAGAGTTACTTCTTTATATTTAAAATATTTCTTTGACAGTTTTTCCATCAAGCTGCATTTGGATTTTTTGCAAAGCTTCATTGGTAGTGAGTTGAATTTCAAAGCATTGGACGAGCATCATGTCAATGAATTAAACCAATAAACTAACAGTTGCTAGATCAAGTCTCGCCCTGATCAACATCATTATGTCCTTGAACATGACTTTTAACACACTCTATAAATGCTACTGTAGGTGGAAACTTTGATAATAAAAATAAGTTTCCAAAAGGCAGGAGTAGGCTGAGACCAGAATTTCAATGTATTGTGATTTATTATTAGTTATATTAGCTTTAACTGACCATTGCAGCAAACATATAATCATCCCAATTTCGTACACATTTACATAACCAAAAAGGTTTAGGTACAAACCCATCTTGCCAAATACATAACAATTACCCAAACAAAATCCAGTTGGCCTGACCAATGTATTCAATGCCTAAAAAACATCTAATGATGACAAATATTGTTCACTAAACAAAACTGTTTCCTGTTAGATCAAGGATTTTTGCTTTGAATGGAAATTACTTCCACAATAAAACATTTTTTCAGCCAGAAAGTCAGTGTTATTTTTTTTATTTTTTTTTTGTCTTTTAGAAAAAATTGACCCTATGGTAATTGTATCTAAAAACATACGAAGGGGAAAAGTTGAGAATATTAAAAAGAAGATGTCATGTTTTCGCCTACCTGCAGAGTAGAAGGAGCTGAGCCACTGGTGTCCGTCAGTCCCGTCCCTCTGGGGATGCTGGACACAATGTATCTGGAGCCCTTTGGTGCAGGTTGTCTAACCACCAGCTTTCCTTTCCTGGTCTCTGCTAGAAACAGGCTGTACCAGTAGGCATCGTTGGACACCAGGGTGGAGTCTGCGATGGTGGAGTTCCTCTCACTGATCACACTGTTCCTGCAGGGAGGAGCCGTTAAGCTGGCCTTGGGTTTCTGACACTTCAGCACGATGGTGACCAATATGGTGATGAGCAGGAGGAATGACACCGAGCCCAGACCGATGACCAGGTACAGGTTGAGGTCTGAGAAGATGTCGTACTCCAGAGAAACCTCGCTCATGTCAGAGTTGGCCTTCACAGCCGTCTCCACCGTGGACAATTTGATGGTGACTGTAGCAGACAGAGCAGGCTCCCCGTTGTCCTTGGCAACAACCACCAAACGCTGGTGGCGTGGATCTCTGTAGCTGAACATCCTCATAGTCCGGATCTCTCCGTTGTACTGGTCCAGGCTGAACAAGGTGGCATCAGTCACCTGCAGAAACTGGTAGGTGATGCGAGAGTTGTGCACTGAGTCTGTGTCCAAAGCGATCACCTTGGCAACCAGGGAGCCTTTATCAGTGGATCTGGGGATCTTCTCCTCCACCACAGAGCCGTGTGCACGCCATGGAGACACAATGACTGGAGCGTTGTCGTTCTGGTCCACGATGATGATGTGGACGGTCACGTTACTGCTGAGTGGAGGAGAGCCTGAGTCTCTGGCCTCAATGTGGAAGAGAAACTCCTTCTCAATCTCATAGTCAAAGGTTTTCAGAGCGTATAGATTCCCGTTCTCTGGATTGATGGAGAACAGCATGGACATGGAGGTGTTGGCTATCTCCTTCTCTAAGATGAAGTACACCAGATACTGGTTTTCATGGAGGTCTGGGTCAAAGGCAGTGAGAGAGCTGAGCAGATCTCCAGGTGCGTTATTCTCCATCACACGTATGGTATAAAAGGACTGTGGGAACTGTGGGACGTTGTCATTGACGTCCAGCAGCTCTAAAGTCATGGTTTCATTGTCAGATAAAGGAGGAGAGCCTCTGTCTGTGACTGTGAACGTGATGACATATTCTGGGACCTTCTCACGGTCTAACGGCTCTGACACCACCAACTCATAATAGTTATCAGACGACTCCCTCAGTTTGAACGGCATGTTGTCTGGAATACGGAGATCAACCACTCCATTATCACCTGAGTCTTTATCACTCACACTAACCACAGAGATCACTGTGTCCACTTCTATGCTTTCACTGACTGGAGTCTGAAAGGATTTGATGGATATTTCTGGATGGTTGTCATTCATGTCTTCAACTATGATCTTAATGGTACATTGTCCTGATAAACTATTGGCTCCTTTGTCTGTTGCTATAACTTCCATATCATAAATCCTGAAGTCCTCATAGTTTAACATGTCTTTGATAGTGATTTCACCCGTGGAGGGATTTAAATTAAAGGTTTCCTGTGTTTTCTCTGACGTGTATAAACTGTACGAATAAGTGACGTCAGAGTTTGAGCCTTCATCCAAGTCTGTAGCATTCAGGTCAATAACAAGGCTGCCAATTGGAGAGTTTTCTAACACTTGAACATTGTACACTGATTTACCAAAAGTTGGTGCATTATCATTAGTATCTAAAACATGAACAATAACACTGGCAGTGCCAGAGCGAGCAGGTGTTCCTCCATCTACAGCTGTAAGGATTAGATTATGAACAGCCTGCTGCTCCCTGTCTAATGTCTTTATTAAAATCAATTCAGCAAATTTTGATCCATCTCTTCCTGTCTGAACCGATATTAAAATAATCACTTTCACTCAGATGGTATGTATTTACTGAATTAGATCCTACATCTGGATCAACTGCATTACTCAGAGAAAACCTCTCTCCTTTTGGTGTCGCTTCAGAAATGTCTAAATGAATGGCATCCCTGCGAAACTGTGGGGCGTTGTCATTTATATCTAAAATTTCTACTTCTATGTTAAAAATTCTCAGTGGATTTTCCAAGATCATCTCCAGCTTTAGGTAACAAGACAGTTTTGTGTTGCATAAATATTCCCGGTCGATTTTCTCCACCACATACAGCTCTCCAGTCTCTTTGTTCACATCCAGATATTTTTTGCTGGCGATGATGTCCAGTCTCATCCTTCTCTTGTTCAGTGTTTTAACATCCAGGCTCAGATCCGTGGCTAGATTCGCTACAACGGATCCTTCCTTCATTTCCTCAGGTATTGAATAGTGACTGACTGAGGCCGACACGCAAAGAAAAAGCGAGAACAGAAACACGAGAGTCACGTACCTTTTGTGTGACCGCACCATCAGAACAGAGCCCATTGTTCTATGCGTGTTCGTCTCTGGGAGAACCAGATCTGTCCTTTTGCAGTAATACACGCTGATGTTGAAAACCAAAAGGAATCCGTGATCAGATGACCATGTTTCTGTTAAAATCCAGGTTTGTGTGTGCAGGGAACATCAGTACAAATGCGCAGGTTCCCATTCAGCGTCTGCAGCGTCGCTTTCCTTTCTTCATGTGTCAATAACTAGCGAATGTGGTTGCGTTCATGCAGTGGGTTTTTCTATGAGTGAACAGCGCCCCTTTGAGCTTTATGCTGTCATAATTTGATCTTTAGAAGGTAAAGTTTATTTTTTCTTCTAAAAGCATATTTTTCAACAATTTATTTGTAGCCTTAAATGTGTATCGAATAGCTCACTATATATACTGTAAACACGTATTTTCAATACATTTTTCGTTGAAGGGTCTAATTTTTTTTTTTTTTTGTTTTGTTTTTAATTGATTCTTTGCTAATATTTAGATTTTTAAATTTTTTTAGGGGTAATTTTCACAAATTAAAATCAAATCAACTGTATTTGTCACATACACAATCATGTGCAATGTAAATGTATTCAGTGTTACTCCATGGGTACTTACACACAGCTAGACCAATATAAAAACCTAAAATAAACAATTACAGT
This sequence comes from Gouania willdenowi, assembly GCF_900634775.1. Taxonomy (NCBI): domain Eukaryota; kingdom Metazoa; phylum Chordata; class Actinopteri; order Blenniiformes; family Gobiesocidae; genus Gouania; species Gouania willdenowi. Next base: position 16,653,929 of record NC_041053.1, read on the forward strand.
AAAAACATAAACATAAGAGTATAGATATAATATCGAGTCAATTGTGCTGGGCCAAATAGGGAAGAGAAATAATAAAGATCAGTGTTTGTTGAGGATGTGGATGGCCTGAGGAAAGAAGCTCCAAATTAATGTTTAAAAAAACAAAAACAAACAAACAATTGAAATCAAAGAAAATTATGGTTTAAATGTGTTTTTTTTTTTTTTATCACTTTTTTTTTAAACCTAAATTAATTAAATGAAATTACTAATAGACATACAAGACATGCTTGCATTTGGAAAGACATATCCATCCATCCATCTATCCATCCATACACTTTCCAACCAGCTTGCACCTTTTCATAGTCGCGGGCGTCTGGTGCCCAGCTGTCATCGGACAATAGGTGAGAGTACACCCTGGACAAGCTGCTAGTCCATGCAGGACAACACACACGCAGAGAGACAACCCCCATTCAATATGGCAATCTATAAACTCAGATCAATCTAACAGTCATCGTTTTTGGATTAAAGAAGCCGGTGGAGAAAACCCACTTAAGCGCAGGGAGAACATGCAAACTCCAAACAGAAACGACCCAAGTGTCCACCCCAAGGCTTAAACCCAGGACCTTCTTGTTGTGAGGCAGATGTGCTAAACATCACCGTGTGCACAACATATTTATTTTTAATTAATTAAATAATTAATTATTTATTTATTTGATAGTGGTTAAACACACATTAATCAGCATCATGTATTAAAATTGGTTTATATTTGGTGAGATGTTTGAACAGTGACAGCACTAAACAAAAAAAGGTTTAAATAACTGAAAAAAGTGCAACATACCTGCAGAGTAGAAGGAGCTGAGCCACTGGTGTCCGTCAGTCCCGTCCCTCTGGGGATGCTGGACACAATGTATCTGGAGCCCTTTGGTGCAGGTTGTCTAACCACCAGCTTTCCTTTCCTGGTCTCTGCTAGAAACAGGCTGTACCAGTAGGCATCGTTGGACACCAGGGTGGAGTCTGCGATGGTGGAGTTCCTCTCACTGATCACACTGTTCCTGCAGGGAGGAGCCGTTAAGCTGGCCTTGGGTTTCTGACACTTCAGCACGATGGTGACCAATATGGTGATGAGCAGGAGGAATGACACCGAGCCCAGACCGATGACCAGGTACAGGTTGAGGTCTGAGAAGATGTCATACTCCAGAGAAACCTCGCTCATGTCAGAGTTGGCCTTCACAGCCGTCTCCACCGTGGACAGCTTGATGGTGACTGTAGCAGACAGAGCAGGCTCCCCGTTGTCCTTGGCAACAACCACCAAACGCTGGTGGCGTGGATCTCTGTAGCTGAACATCCTCATAGTCCGGATCTCTCCGTTGTACTGGTCCAGGCTGAACAAGGTGGCATCAGTTACCTGCAGAAACTGGTAGGTGATGCGAGAGTTGTGCACTGAGTCTGTGTCCAAAGCGATCACCTTGGCAACCAGGGAGCCTTTATCAGTGGATCTGGGGATCTTCTCCTCCACCACCGAGCCGTGTGCGCGCCATGGAGACACAATGACTGGAGCGTTGTCGTTCTGGTCCACGATGATGATGTGGACGGTCACGTTACTGCTGAGTGGAGGAGAGCCTGAGTCTCTGGCCTCAATGTGGAAGAGAAACTCCTTCTCAATCTCATAGTCAAAGGTTTTCAGAGCGTAAAGATTCCCATTCTCTGGATTGATGGAGAACAGCATGGACATGGAGGTGTTGGCTATCTCCTTCTCTATGATGAAGTACACCAGATACTGGTTTTCATGGAGGTCTGGGTCAAAGGCAGTGAGAGAGCTGAGCAGAGCTCCAGGTGCGTTATTCTCCATCACACGTATGGTATAAAAGGACTGTGGGAACTGTGGGACGTTGTCATTGACGTCCAATAGGTGCACAGTTATTGTTTCATTATCAGATAAAGGAGGAGAGCCTTTGTCTGTAACAACCATCATGATGTCATATTCAGGCATTGTTTCTCGATCTAAAGGCTCGGCTACAATGAGCTGGTAGTGCATTGGTCGGTCCAAAGATTCAGTGAGAATAAAGGGCATGGGTTGATAAATAGAAAGACTCACTTTCCCATTCTCACCAGTATCTCTATCGCTAATGCTTACAAGTGCAATGATGGTTTTAACTGGTATGTTTTCAACCACTGTGTTTTTAACAGACTGAATGGTTATTTCTGGGTAATTGTCATTCATGTCTATAACATGGACAACAACTGTACACTGTCCTAACAGAGGCTGTGTCCCTCTGTCCCTGGCCTCTATGTGCAGCTCATAAACAGTCATGTCTTCATAGTCTACTGTCCCTTTCACAGTGATCTCCCCCGTGTTTGCATTGAGAGAAAACACATTTTGTGTTTTCTCTGATGTGTAAAGAGTGAAGGAGTAAACCACCTCTGAGTTCAGACCTTCATCCAGATCAGTAGCATTTAGCTTTATCACTAAGGCTCCTACAGCACTGTTTTCTGTCATGTTCACTGTGTAAATCTGCTGATCAAATCGGGGAGGGTTATCATTGGTGTCCTGGACTCTCACTATGTTATCAGCAGTACCTGAGCGCACAGGGTCTCCTCCATCCACAGCAGTCAGTATCAGATTGTGAACTGCCTTTTCCTCCCTGTCCAATGACTCTGTCAACACTAAATCTACATATTGAGTCCCATCAGTTCCCGTCTGGATTTCTATGGTGAAGTGTTTGCTCGTGCTGAGCTCATAGGTTTTAATGGTGTTAATGCCAACATCTGGATCCACAGCATTGGGTAAGGAGAACCTCTCCCCCGGTGCAGCAGACTCTGAAACGTCCAGCTCTACTCTGTTTCGTCTAAAATTAGGAGCATTGTCATTTATGTCCGTTATTCCAAGCTCAATGTTAAAAATTCGTAATGGATTTTCAATAATAAAATCCAGTTTTAAGAAACAGGACGTGGATTTCACCGGACAGAGATATTCTCTGTCCATTTCCTCTACAATATACAGCTCGCCTGTCTTTTTGTTAAAATCTAAGTATTTTTTGTTAGTGAAAATGTCCAGTTTTACCTCTCTTTCAGCCATTTTCCCAAGCTCGAGTCCCAAATCTGCAGCAAGATTGGCCACGACGGAGCCTCTCTCCATCTCCTCTGCTATGGAGTAGCGCGTCACGGACAAAGCACCGCGGCACAGCGCGCACCAGACAAAGACAGCAGCCCAACACCCCATCCTTCAAATGAGAAAGGTCAACCGTTTAAAAAGGTGCAATAAAATATGATCCTCCTTTCCAAATCTGCGTGAAAATATTTAGCTGCGTAAAATAAACCGGCTTTTCCCTTAATTTCTAACTTAATTGTCCTCCGTGGAACCGTGCGTCCTGCAGCAAATTCACTGTGAGGTGTGCCGTTATGAGGGATGACGATATGCTGTATTATTGCCTCCGTGGTCAACAGTGACATCAAGTGACAGAATAGACACACATACCGATATGTTACACAACCTGCTTTGAGGCCGATATACTCTATTAATAATTAAAAACAATAGATTAATGTATTAAACAGCAACAAAACAAATCAGTGTTAACAAATCTTTATGCAATACCTAATATCACCATCTGAAAGCCGATTCAATACATCTCTCTTTATTTAACACATTGAGTGATTTTAATGAATATTAACAATGTTTTATTATTAATATAAATCATAAAAACTCACTGAATGACATACAAAGGGACAGGGCCTGCCTTGTTCATTTCAAATTAATGTTTAAATCAGGTATCACACCTATTAATTGTTATAAAGTGTCTAATACAATACAATTAATGCCTTCTAATGACATTTATTTAGTCAACATTTACACTGGCCTTTGCCTAATGTACAGAATGAAAATTATATACATATATATATATATATATTTTTTTTAGATTTATTTATTGTCTTAATATCATTAAAGAGACTGCACCATTCACCATTGGAGGAGTAGGATGAGAAGGAAGAAACAGAAAAAGAATAGGAAGAGAAAGGGTGGGGGTGAGGAAGAGGAGGAGGGAGAGGAAGAAGTGGAACAGGGAGAAAGGGAGGAGAAGATATATAATGGAGGAAGGTGAGGATGTTGAGAGAGGACATGAGGAAGAAAATATAAGAAAGACATGGAGAATATGTAGAACAGGAAGAGGAATAGACAAAAGAGAAAGAGAAAGAGGAAATTTAGCAGGAGGAGGAGTGGAGAGAGAATAAAAGGAGGATGTGGGAGAGGAGGATGTAAAGGATGAGTGTAGAGGAGGATTTTTTTCAAAAGTTATTATTAACAAACACAAACATAATGAAGTCCCACAGTCATAACAATGACAACCACAGTGACAAAGGCTGAATTAAATGGCAGGTAACATTAACAAACAAAAGTTAAACAGAAAGTCAGCAAAAGCTAAAACCAAAATAATTCAGAGGCAGAAATGTAATAATTTGGAAAATTTTGACATCCGGTTTATATCAGACAGATTGTTTTTAATTATCTTTTGAAGCATTTTGAAAATCATGCATGGCTGCATTTATCTACACCTAAATTCATTTTCCAAAATGACAATTATACCTAAAACATATGTATCATTCATTTTTAAACCAAACTTAATCAGACCAAGCTTGTTGGGTTCTTTCTTTCTATGGACTTTATATTTTGTTAAGCGCACTGAGATAACTTTGTTGTAACTTGCGATATTAAAGTTGAACTGAATTGAATTGAATTGAAAAGACGCAAAACCCGAAAACAACAAATCCAATACTGTTATATAATCCAAAACATTTTGGTGTGTTTATATGTAAATGCATGCTCAATAGTATCAATATAAACATAATAAAAAATGGTTTCTCAATTCAATAATAAAAGTTTGATCTAAAAAAAAACATGACATGGGTAGAAAATATTTAACATTTTAAAATGAATTTCCTCAGCCTTTGGAGTAAACGCGAAACAATGAATATTTAATCGGAAGATGGTCAAAAGCAGCACTGGTTAACCTCAAGGAACTGCTCGGCGCCATTCCCCTTCACTCTCTTCACCTCAGACTTCAGGTTGAACTCTGGTTCTTACCACATTCAGTTTTCCGACGACTCTTCCATTATCGGTTGCATTAACAATGATGACAAGGAGGAGTACAGAGGTCTGAGCTTCACGACACCAACCAGCTGAAGCTCAACACCAGTAAGAACAAAGAGTTGGTGGTGGACTACAGGAGGAACAGAAGGCCCCCAGCCCCAGTCCTCATTTGGGCAGGAAGTGGAGAGGGTGGACTCATATATGTATCTTGGGGTCCACATCAACAACAAAATGGACTGCTTTAGCAACACTGAGGAAGGGACAAAGCAGGCTGTTCTTCCTGAGGAGACTCACATCCTTCAGTGACTGCAATTCACTCCTGAAGTCCTTCTAGTCTGTGGTGGCCAGTGCACTGTTCTATGCAGTGGTGTGCTGGGGGGAGTGGTGCCATCAACAAAATGGTGAGGAAGTCTGTGGTTGGATTGTATCTGGACTCCCTGGAGACAGTTGCTGAGAGGAGGACGAGGGACGCAATTCTTTCAAATTTGGAAAACTCCTCCCACCCTTCATAATGACCTTCATTCAACGCATCATCCCACCACAATGCAAGACAGAGCACTTAAGGCATTCCTTTGTTCCCACTGAACAAGATCTAAACTCATTTTAAAAGGTAGTCAATCAATCGTAGCGATACAAGGAAGTAACACATTGGATTTAAGGCAGACTTTATATGAATGTGTTTTAAAAGTGCTTTTATTAATAAAGACATTATTCTGACTCTGTCAGCTATCTAAGACGTCACCCACCGCGCGCCAGCAGACAACAAACAAAATGGAGAAGCTGGCAATAGAAATATTGATATTTTAAAGGTGTCGCTCACTGTGTTGACCATTTACCACAAGGCCCTTCTGGCACCTTTCACTGCAGTTGCCTTGTTAGCATTAGCTCTGCAGAAGCCTTACAACGACCATCAAATTAAAATGAAAAGTATGTGTAACCACTGCTCATTTAACATGAACAGATCTTGGTTGCAAGTCATTTTTGATATTAAAAATTATATTATTTTAATGTTGAAAACCATGCAGAAAAGTCAGGTATTGAGTATTTAAAATGAGAGCAGAAAAAGTTAACATCCTGTTATTTTAAACTGAAGTGTTGGTTGGACCTTAGTCAAATGAGATATAAACACAATTACCATTAAATGTTGTTTACGTCTTTATTTATGCATAATACATTTATAGACAAGAAACATGAGGAATATATGAAACCTCACCTGTACTACAGTATCCAGGTATTTTTTTTTCACTCACTGGTTACATTATTATTTTGACTAAAAAGTTACTGAATCAATTTCAAGTCACTGAATTGTTTTGGATCAAATTGTTGTAAATTAACCAATATTGTCCTTGAATTGAATTGGCAACAGCAAATTGTGATTTGAATTCCTGAAATGAATGTTTACATCCCTAGTAAATACTCTAGATACAGTCTGAGTAGATTTGAAGACATACCTGTATTAGTCGGAATATCCTTATTAAGGATGAAACTGAAATCGAGGTGGACCCTCTCTGCCCAACATCCCAAAGTTGCTCTTATGTCATCCAAAATAATGGTCCTGCATGGCCTCTTTGACCACGTCCTCCTGTCTCTCTCTCTTCTTCTTCCTCTGCTCTAGCTCTCCCTGCCTCCATGCTTGTTCTCAAAATGGCTGAACTGAGTGAGTGTGTTGCAGATAAAAGCAAGTGTGTTACAGAATTGCAAATAATGCACAAAGCAATGCTTTTGTTTAAGATATGGTTACACGTGTGGGGTGCTTGGCCTATGGGGCACTCTTGTTGTGTCGAGGCTTGGGTGATCGGCAGTGGACTTGGGGGAGGGTTGTACTGGCAACATTTGTGTGGGGTAGCGGCGCCCGGTTAGGGGAGCTTGGGTGCGCTTGCTTGTTGGTCTGTGGCTAGTGGGGTGGCCCTGCTTGGGTGGTTGGTAGCGCCTTCTCTTATCGAGGGGATGTGGGTGTCGCCTCCGTGCAGACGGTGTTGTGTTGTGGGGCAGTGCAGGCCCGTTGTGCTTTGGGGGTGAGGGGTGCTGTTGTGCACTGTGGGGTTGGTGTGGGTTGATGTGTGCCGCGGGTCCGTCTGCGCCATCTCACCACTCCAGTGGCCTGCTGTATGGACGTTCCAGGCTCACACCAGACAGGCCTCTTACTTGGACACCTCACCCCCAGCTGGTCTGGTTTACACTTTCACATACATCACACACCAGTCCAACCTTTGGGGGTCTGGATGGTGGGGCTGAAGGTGGTGATGGTGTGGGGGGGAGTCACTTGTGGCACGGGGGTGGCACTCCATCCCCTGGGAGGGACAACCTCTTGCTCTTCGGAGCTAATTCACCACATATGGTACACCTATATCCACAGGGTTTGGGTGGGGAGCGCTACCTAGGGTCAGGTCCAGAGTCAGCAGAGTTCAAACCCAAGGATAGAGGGAATTGTACAGGCATTGGGAGAGTCCATAAATCCTAAAGACGTGGACGACGTCCACCGATTGGAATTATGATAATGGGTTTTCTGCTGATTGGGTCTGGCATTTTCCTGATTTATCACAAACATCTGATTACATTGGCAGCAATATAGGAAGTTGCTTGTCATCCATGGAAGGGGCTGAGCTCTCAGAGCTCTCAATGGATTCCACCATGGTGAACTTTAAAATGAGTGGAGAGTTCATCTCAAGGAAATGACCATATTATTGGATTATTGATCAAATGACCAGGAACAAAAGGGCTGGCAGTCATGTTGTGGCTTAGCCATCTGAAAACATATTCTCTTATCTCATTCAGCCCCCTCTGAAAACACCCTGTCAAGGTCTATTTTGATCTCCACACTCTCCATGGATGGACTTTGATTCGACGCTCTGACCTGCCCTTATTTTACATGAACACCTGCAATCTGGGTCGGCTAACCTGGAGAGGAGAGGTACCCCCTTACCCTGCAAGGTCAATAAGCTACGGAGAGACCCCGCAAAGTGACTTTTCAGCCGCACCCCTCAATGCCCCCACAAAAACACACTGCCCCGCCACACCCGACCGCACCATCCAGATGTATATGTGCTCTGCATGGTGGTCCAGCCAATCCACAGAGGGGCCGCGCCTCCACCTGACAGGCCTGAATGTGTGATTCCACTCACCACCCTGTTATGGTGCCTCTTCATTCCCCAATTGGCAAAGCACTTCTCTAACTCCCACTCCGCAGTACACCCCGAACCTATACTGGCCCCACAGCGCACGGTGGCACCCCCCATCCCCCAAGCACAGGGAGGCGCCAGCCACACCCTCAAGCGGTTCAGGGAGTGACCAACATCGCAGGCCGCCCCAGAGAGGGCGCCCCGCTGTGCTTGGGGAGCGGCCCCGGCTTCAGAGACACCAGATCCTGCATCAGGACCAACACAGGACCGCATGGTCTGACGATACAAAACTATCCAAAGGGAATCGTCATCGGCCCCCCAACAAGACAGGACGCCACCAACCGCCCAAGCCGGGCCACCCCTAAATTTAAACCACACCCCCGCTCATTGGAGTTAAATGTTGATTTATTTTATTATAGCTTCCTGAGCCGGTGGTGTGCCCTCACGGGCTGGTGGACTCGGCAGGTGCGTTGGGCCGGTTTTGGTGGGGTCCTTCCGGTTCGGGCCTGTGGGTGTGGCGAGGGGTGCCACCCCACTTGGGCAGTGTCTTGTCTTGGCTCATCTTGCTCGCGACATGGGTCTCTTTACTCGCAATCTTCCGGTCATTTGTCAAAAGTGAACAACTGCGTCAATTAACACGTCAATGACCTCAGAATGACAAGTCCTTGTGTCAGGATTATGTATAGAAAACATGGTCAAAATACAGCGTATACTGGAGGGATTTTCTGATGCAATCTATGGCTAAAGTTTGGATGTAAATTGTAAGTTCTACAATGTGTGAGATTGATTGTAAAAGATTGGACAAGATTCACATTTACGCTTTTGCTGTTTATACTGTAACTTGATGACAGACCATTTTATTGCATTTTATACAGAAAGGAAGATACAACACTGCATATAGCACAAAGGAAAAAAAAAAAGTGTGTCAATGTCATTAAAGAATTAAGATAAACAATTTTAAAGTGTTTGAAAGCAATACTGTCAACATGTATATTTGATACTTTCTTTTTGAATGAATAAATAAAAATACATCACTTATTTATTGATGTATTTATTTACTCACTAGCATGCTTATTTGTTAATGTATTAATTAATTATTTATTATTAACATTTATTTGTTAGTCAGTCAGTTTTTATTGTCTGTCTTTTTTGTTTTCCTTTGTTGACTTGAAAAAAAAACATCAGAACGTTGTGGAGTGTTGCCTTATAATAATAATAATAATAATAATAATAATAATAATAATAATAATAATAATAATAATAATAATAATAATAATAATTTAAGGAGAAAAAAGTTTTGATCCCATATTTGAATTATTCTAAAAACGTTTAGTTGTTGAAGATGTTTGAGTTCTTCTCCCTCTCTTCCCACCTGTTGTTTTATTTAATTAATTTATTAGATTATATTTGTATTTTGACATGAATAACACAGTTTGCAAGTTATGATCACAGCTATCATCTCTGCACTTTTATATTTTATAATCTATATTTTATTATGACATTACAATGGGCATTTTTAAATTGACGATATGTTTATTTTTTTTAAATTGTGCTATGGTATGGCTGGTTGTATTTCAGTTGGTGTTTTAAATTCTCCCTTGTGGGCAAATAAAGTGATTTGAATTTGAATTTAATTTCTATAATTTAAAATACATTTTAAAATGAAAATTGTAAAGCTTATGAGGAAACGATTTTTACTCAACGATGCCCTCTGCTGGTTATTCATTCCAATTAGCAGATTATTATATTGTATGCTTGGACAATAATTAAAATATTCTAAATATGAACTTATTTGTAACACAAATCATGAAATACTTTCTGTACAATTTTATAAAAGTTTACATTTATGTATTTATTAATATTTGTGCCACGCAGTTTACATTTATTTAAATATATATAGTATATATATTATATTATAATTTTAGTATGTATATTCTGACTCAAATACAATATTTTACAGTGATTTGTAATTTTCCTGCATATAAACAAATCTTCCATGATACATTACAAATTTGACAATGTACGTTTGTTTGTGGCTGAATATAATTGTTCTCCATTTAGGGTTAGCACTGAAAATAATTTTCTCTTACGTTCCACAGGGGACAAACCATTTGTGCAACCAAAATTATGTCCTTGTTTGCTTATTATTACGGTGATGATTTATCTAAATAAATGGTATTTCTGTGGATGTTGTGATTTTGAGCAATGTTACGTCTGCCCTCTGGTGGAGGAAGAGTAGCACTGCAGGTAGACATAATAGAGCTTGTGAATGAGGATTTTCAGCACTGTGTCCGTGAACAGCTCCCAGAATGACCGACACATGACAGAGAGGTGGTCAGTCAGGCACCAGTTTCCTCCAAGGAAAACGTTTTTGTTAAATCAAGAAGCATTTTTTTTTTTTTTTTTTTTTTTAAATTAAAGACGTAGTACGTATATTAGTTCTGAGGCTGATAAAAAAAAAAAAAAAAAAAGTTGTCAATGCATTCACCTAAAATTACTCAATTGTTGATGCTTCTCGAGCAATTGATGAATATTAACCATATGGGGGCTCAAATTATTATTATTTCTTAAAACAATTACATTTTGACACTTCCTGCATGTCTACACCCTCCATATGTTCTTCAGGTCTTGGTTCTCAGTTGTAGAGAAGCATGTGCTTTAGTGTAGTGTGTGTTTATTTATGTAACTATGGACTGTTAGATCTCAAGTGGGTCACATTCGGAAGCTCTAAGGCAGTGATTCTCAACTGGTGGGTCGGGACCCAAAAGTGGGTCGCGGACCTGTACTGGGTGGGTCGCGGACAGCTGGTCAAAATTAAATAAATGCTTATTGTCTCTCATGTTGTAATTTATTTTGAAAGAAACTTTTCTTTTGACAGGGATGCTGTGAAATGCATGTTACACAGGGAAATATATAGATTTATGTTTGAAAAAAATATTGTAGATGTGTGTTTTCAAAAGCTATTTTTGAAAAAAAAAAAAAATTTGTTGGTTGAATTCTAAAAAAGTGGGTGGCGATTTAATGTCCGTGGCAAAATGTGGGTCTCAGGGTGAGACCAGTTGAGAACCACTGTTCTAAAGGGCATGTTGGGGTTTTTTCTTTCTTTCTTACTATGAACCATATAATTTATTAAGCGCGCTGAGATGACTTTGTTGTATTTTGAGTTATGTAAATAAAGTTGAGTCGAGTTGAGTTCAGATTCAGCCCCTCGGGCCTTGAGTTTGACATTTGTAGCTTACATTACATTGCCAATCTGTCCAAGGACCAACACAGAGACAAAAACAATGGTTCACCCTTTCTTCACTCAAACAAGTGCATTAGAAACACTAAATAACACAACACACACAGTTTTAGAAACTGCAGGAAGACACTGGACCCAGACTAACCTATAGGCACAGGGAGAACATGCAAACTCTCCTCATACAGACACAGCTACCAAGTGTTCATCCAGACCAGGGATGTCAAACTCATTTTCGTTCAGGGGCCAAATACAGAACAGTTTGATCTCAAGCGGGGCACAGATTTTATGCAAGAAAAACGTAATTACAACATTATTGTGCCCTAGTTTAGACTTTTACGTATACATTGAATACTAAATATGTAAGAAACCGACCATATTCAAGTAGTAAGTGATAAATATCAGTCCAAAGTATCTTCACTTTAATTTTTCTTAATTTTGTGACCAATTTCTATTTAATTAATGGGATATTATGAAATAATTTCAGGAAAATTGAAGAATTTTGTAAGAATTTGGATTTTTTTTCAACAGTTTAGTGTTAAAAATGACTTCATTCATATGATATAAGCACCGGGAAAACTGTGAACACCTGCAAATATTGTTGATTTTTACTTACACAATGATTCATGATTTCTCTGTCACTTCTCCTGCGTGGCGAATTGGATGCGCCAAAGGGCTGGATTTTGACCCCGGACCATGAGTTTGACACTTGTGATCTAGTCCCTCTTACTGTGACTGTGCGGCCTGAAATGCATTTAAAATTCCCTCTTTTTTTTAAAGTGTGAGGTCTTTCTTGTGTTTTTTATAGGTCTCAAAGGTGTTTGTATCTTAATCTTAAAACCCAACTCACTATAAAATGGTACCGTATGTAAAAGGTTGCACCTATATACTACATGTGCACCTGTATCAATGATATTTTAATTATTTAATACATTTATATCCTTTATTTTAAAAAAAACCTACCAATGAGAAACCCTAAACTCTCCTTGAAAGTGTTGATAACACGAGCAGAAAATAACCCAGTCTGACCTAAATGTTGGTGTCCTCTCTGCTGTCCCTGTGGATCACGTCACTGCTGAGAAGGTTAGCCTGCTCTCTGCTGACTCCCCTTTTCCTTATTAACCAAATTATTTTCAATCTGAGCCACAGGACGACCTAATTACCCTGCCTGTGTTTCTTTGGCCAGTGGCCATTTCTCATTTGTTGATGCTGGAAACCAATTCCCCGAGAAGATAGAAAAAGGGCAAAAGGGAGAGAAGCCATAGTGCCCCCGGCTCACTTTCAGGTGTGGCATTTAGAGTTTGAACCCCTTCCCATGCACATCCCCCCCCCAAAGCAAGTATCTGTGTTCGTCGTCTTAATTAAAGTGATATTTCGTGAGAAGAGCTTCTGTTTGTTCAGTTAATGAACCCACTATTCTCTCAGGGCAAATGGAAATGCAAGTACTCCAATTAGCATATGTTAGCATTTTACTATGTTTATTCCTCACTGTGGAAAACAGCTTACCATGGCGGAAAGCTTTTCGCCCTCTGCAAAGAGAAACTGCAGAACTTTTTCACCCCAATATAATTGACTGGAGCTAATTAAACACAGATTCAAAGGATGTAACCGTGTGTGTGTGCGTGTGTGTGTGTGTGTGTGTGCACTCCCTAACTTGGCTTCCCATCCCAAACTCAAGCATTTCATATAAAAAAATACTTTATTCTTGTAAATGTTTACAGTACATGTGTGGGGGTAAAACGCCCCCATCGTTACAGTAATCTGCTTTATGGTGCAGCTTGCATAAACATCACACAACTATTTGTCAAAATCACACAAACTGGAAGTAAAAACCAAGAAAAAGTACATTTTGTATTTTTTTTTTTTTTGTAAGATAAAAAATATGTCCATTAATAATGATGTGCAAAAATGATTTGAATCGCTAATCATTTTTAAAATATTTGGGATTAACTGATGCTTTAGCTTGATTGTCCAAATAATAATAATAACAATAATAATAATAATATATTGATGTTTTGCCTTGCAGTCCAAACAAACCATTCATCCATTTTCCTGTGAATTACATTATTTCACAACTGACCTCACACTACATTATCTCTACCTTCACTTCTTTAGTAAATGTCTTTTCTCATATAAGATCCTCCACCTTTGTACATCATGTTATTAGTCGTTGTACAGGTCATTGTTTATCATCGCAGCCTCTCCCTGGGGAGACATCTGCAGGCGTCGCTTTTTGCCAAAAGTGGAGAAAGAATTGTGGACATCCAGCTCGCTCCGCTGTGTGGTCGGCCTCAGGGTGCAAAAGCCCGAGGGAGTCCCAGGAATGTAGACGTTGTGGTGGTAGTCGGGTGGGGGGTGTGGGTGTGGGTGGGCTTGGATGGAGGGCTGCTGCTGCTGTGGAGGAGGAGTGCAGCGAGGGGTCCACGGGCGAGAGGTGAGACCGCTGGGTGAAGGAGACATCTTATAGTCTGTGGTGAAAATAGTTCAAAGCAACTGGATGAAAAAGCTGAGTAAACACATCTGGATTATTACTGCACAGCATTTATGCAAACAACCCCATGCAGCATAAATACACAGTGGAAAGCACATCTTGTATAATGCTGGTGGTCTAATGATGAGGCTCAGAGAACAATAAAACACATGAAAACATAATGCTCCATATTTGGTGGCTTTAATGCACAATGTTTGGTGTGTCTTACCCTTTGTGGCCCTCGGGCGTGTCCCCCAGGTCCAGTACTGCCCGGGTGCCATGGAGGTCACGTAGTTTTCTGGGTCTGCGTGCATGGCCTTACGCATAAGGGTGCCATCCATGTTGATAGAATTATAGCTGCAGGCCAAAAGATACTAAGTGTTTAACATTCCTGTTACAATGTCGAAAACACGAGTTCTCAACTGGTCTCCCCCTGGGACCCACATTTTGCCATGGTCATAAAATCGCGACCCACTTTTTTTTTTTTTTTTTTTTTTTTTTTTTACATTAAAACCAACCAAATTTAGTTTTTCAAAAATAGCTGTTGAAAACACACATATATGATCTTTTTTGAAACATAAATCTATATATTTTCCTGTGCAACATGCATTTCACAGCATGCCTGTCAAAAGTAAAGTTTCTTTCAAGATAAAAGACAAGTCCAACATTATTTTTGACCAGCTGTCATGCAAACCACCCAGTACAGATCCATTACCCACTTTTGGGTCCCGACCCACCAGTTGAGAATTGCTGGTTTAAAACACTACAGATCTACTGCAATCACAGTATTTGAAGTCACACTTAAAAACAATAGAAAATCTAGATCAACCATGTAGCACTGTGAGATGCCAAAGTTGGGATCTTATATTTGCTATAATGTCCCTGATAAATAAACATGGACAACATTTAAAGGAAGTGGGTTTGCAATCAGAGGGTCACTGGTTCAAATCCAACCTGGTCCTTCACTATGGGATGTTGAGCAAGCACCTTAACCCAAACTACTCGTGTTGTACTTGAGTTTGGATAAATGTGTCTGCTAAATAAAAATGCAGAATTTTAGGTTTAACTTAAAAGAAACTTTAATGTGATGGTCTAAAATAGTGCAAGTGCTCGACTACGTATTTACTCACATTTTAATAAAATACATCACAGCCATATTGAACCACACACTCAAATGTTTTTGATGGTTTAGCATTATGTGAAGCCGTGACGTGTTTTTTTTTGTTTTTGTTTTTTAATCAAAAGGTTAGACATTTTAAAAAAACATACCTTTTAATGGAGGAGTTCTTGTTCTTTGTGAGAGTCCAGTCTGTGTTTGGCTGCTTCAGCTGCAAGAAGAAATAACTGAGCATTAATTAAACTTCAAATATTTAAGAATTATTCATTTCATTTCTCATTAAAAAAAAAAAAAAATGTCCAAACATCAAGCAAATATATGGAAAAATGTAAAATGACATAATTTAACTTATTTTGAAATATTAATTATCTTTTGGTCTTTGGTTCACAGAGATCACTCACATTGCCATGCCCTTATTTAGGTGGTATCTGACTGCCATCTAGCGGACACTTGCTGAAACGCTGTTGCCTTCAGCTACTATTCGGCTGTCACTTGGTTTTCCTTTTATTCTCTGTGGCGCAGCGGGAATGCTGACAGGGAACACTGTGGTGATGTTTATTCCATGCACGAGTCCATAATAGTATGATCTGCATGCTCCAATAACTCACCTAGAGTTGTTAACGGAAAGACTGCAAAGTAAGCGCATTTAATCGGTATTCAAAGTACTCTGCTCACCATATAGGGGCAAAAACCAATTAGAGCCCCACCGGGATGAAACGAAACATGATTTTAATCTTCAAAGGAATCCTGGCCGGGGAGAAAATTAACAAAATTACGCGCGTCATTGTTTTGTAGCATGGGTTCATGCATTATTTTCCAAAATTAATAATTCCCCTAATGCTCCTCATGCAAGCGTTTTAATTAAAAGTCACACAGAGAGCCTTGGAAAGTTTTATAGCGCAGAGAATAAAGGCTCACACGCAGAGTGACGCCCCTCCGTGCCACTGTCGCGTGCGTCTTTCACGCATGACTGTGGATTCAATCTCACTTTTCACCTTCGGTTCATCAGCCGCAGCGTGTCAGTGCACTTGCTTATGTGCGTCAAGCACAGTTTGGCTGTGATTTGTCTTTCATGTGTCAAAGACAAACCTCCTGACGACTCATCTAAAGATGAATTAGCAGAACTAATTATTATCCTGAGGACGCGCCTCTTCTGAAGGAGGAGGAGAGCTGCAGGAAGATGTATGTGAGTCGGGAGTGCAGGGCTTTAGATCAGTGAATTAATATTAATATTTTCATTTTATTACAATGAGTGCACAACTCAATCGCCCAAAAAATAACTTATTTTATTGCACAATAGCTGCAAAACATGCATCACAAATATTGAATATCTAAATCCGAAGTGTATAAAGTATCGCTTCATAGTCAATGTTTTCCTTGCATATTTTTTTATTTATTTATTTATTTATTTTTATTTATTTTTTACATTGAATAAACAATCCTTTGGGTCAGCGATTCTCAACTGGTGGGTCGGGACCCAAAAGTGAGTCGCAGACAGCTGGTCAAAAATGAATAAATACTTACGTCTCTCATGTAGGACTCTTTTATTTTGAAAAAAACTTTTCTTTTGACAGGCATGGTGTGAAATGCATGTTGCAGGAAAATATATATTAAAAAAAAAAAAAAAAGATTATATATGTATGTTTTCAACAGCTATTATTTAAAAACTAAATTTGGTTGGTTAAATTCTCAAAAAAAAAAAAAGGTCGTGATTTAATGACCGTGCACGTGAGTTCCAAGTTGAGACCAGTCCAGAACCCCTGCTTTGTAGAGCCCTTTTACAGCACCTCTGGAAACAAAAACTTCTTCTTGTTCTTGTTTTAGCTCATTTATTTTGAACTTTTTGGTGGCTTTTATAGCTTTCATAAGCTCCTCCTCTATGACTGCACTTTTTCATTGTCTTTCATTTACTTGTCTTCTATGCTATTTATTTGTTTTAAGGACATTTTAGTATAATTTTGAAACTGTAAACTTGTTTTGTGTCAAGATATGATGAATCTCAAAGTGGTTCTTCTAACTAAGGCTAATGGAGACTTGATCTCAGGGATTGCATGGAAAAATCAGTACATTTCTATATAGAACAGATTCTACATGCATGCATGCACACAGACAGTTCTGGTCAGATCTGATTATTTCATGTCTCATCTCACCCATCAAAACACATTAAAAGGTGGGGTTCAACATCTAAAATAGGCCAAACCTCAGAAATAGATGACTAAGAAAAAAAAAAGCCTAAATCTGATATGTATTGTTGGACCAGACACAGAAAAGGGTTTAGACAAGCCTACTCGTGATATACCATGCGATAAAGGGTGTAAGCCTATAGGGAATAATAATTAATAACTTAATATGATCATCGTCCCTGAATGTTTTTAGTTTGAAAATAAGGAATTTATGGGAAACGGTCGATGTTACATTGACACATGTCTGGAGTTTGACTAAGCATCGTTGCGCACACACCTTCCTTCGTTTCTGTCCTCCATCCCAGCCAGCCAAACCCCCCCCCCCCCCCCCCCCCCCCCCCCCCCCGCTCCCTGCTCTAATGTGAAGCCACATGTCATCTCTTCAGTCTCAGAGGACACAGATCTACAGGCTGCCCACGTCTCGTTCCAGTCGTGTCCTTGTACCCCCCCCCCCCCCCCCCCCCCCCCCCCCCCCGTCTCCCCAAAACCGGTCATTATCTTTGTCATCAATAACGCTGGCTCCCACTCCCTTTTTTCCTTTAGTGTAGGCTACACGTAACATTGTTCTGTTTAACGCAGATCAGGTCGTGCTCGTGCCCTTGACGTGTCAGTGAGGTAATCTCTCCTTTGCTGTTAGTTTAGAGTTTAAGGAGGCGTGACGCGCACGCACACGCACTATATAGAAGAAGCCCGTCTTTCACCTTGTCCGTGAATAACCTTGACTTTTCCAGCTGCATGGAAGGTGCGCGCGCTGTGCTGTGCCAATGATCCACTCACGTTCACATGCATCAACTGTGAGAAGTGTTTAATTGTGTCATCTTTAAACCCACCCCCCTCTCTAGGCTTGATTGACATCTTTATTCCCGACACGCTCTGCGCGTGTCACGCTTTCATTAACATGCCAATTAAAAGCAATTGTCCAGGGTCTCATTTCATTCCCCGGCTTTAACAGAAGCTGGGCAGTTATTACCATGCATTAGCGATACTATTGAAGTAAAACAAAAAAAAAATGTGTGAAAAAGGGGAGACTTGTTTGGTTTGAGCTTAACTTTGAAGCTTGTCTGATATTTGACCTTCATGAAGGAATGTCATTCTTCAGGTTGCTGTCAGACACATAATCTAATGTGGGGGGTTTAAATAAAGGTGGATATCAGTGCTGAACGCGATCACTCATGACTCTGTGCGAATTTTGTCATATATACCTCGTTTGGAGTCGTCGCTCCATTGTTGACAGACGCACTCCGGCTTTGCGCGTTCCAGCTGTTTTCGGCGCTCTTTGCCTCGTTGTTCCTCGGCGTGCTGCTCGGGCTGCACGGCTTTAAAAACATAAAGTCACTTTTGGCGGATTCTGGTGTCAGACACACTTTATAACAATAGGACTGAGACATGCTGCTGTTCCCATTCACCTCCATGCAGTTGGTGGGCACTTTAGCGGAGGAGATCTGCAGGTTGAGGTTGGATTTTTTGAACACCTCTGGCGGAGGCTCGGGCTGAAAGCCCCCGCAGCAGCAGCAGGCAAACGGGGGCAGGTTGTACCCGCTCGGGTCTCTCTGTCCTTGTAGCACTTCACAGCAGCCAGAACAATGATAGCCACCAGGAAGATTAGGGATATGGTGCTCAGTGACACGATCAGGTAGAGGGCGAGGTTGGAGGGGGGCTGTGGGCTGAGGGTGAGATCTCCGAAGTCTGACAGGGACTCTGGTTCTCTGTCCACCACTGTGAGGACAATGGAGACTGTGGCGGAGAGCGGCGGCTGCCCGTTGTCCTTGACTAAAATCACAAGTCTCTGTCTTGTTTGCGTCTTTCTCCACCAAGCGCCGTATTGTCCTGATTTCTCCCGTGTAGAGAGCCACGCTGAGCAGACCGGGATCTGTGGCCTGCATCAGCTGATAGGAAAGCCTGGAGTTTTGTCCCGCGTCCGCGTCTAACGCAGTGATTTTGGTCACCAGGTACCCCGCGTCAACGGACCGGGGGATCACCTCCGTGGCCACGGTGCCATTTTTAGGAAGCGGTGACGCGATAACAGGTGCGTTGTCATTCTGGTCCAAGACAAAAACATTGACTGTCACATTACTGGCCAAAGGAGGAAAACCTGCGTCCTGCGCTTGGACCAGAATCTGAAAGTTTCTGAGTTGCTCGTAATCAAATGAGCGCAGCGCGTAAATGTTGCCGTTGTCAGAGTTGATTGAGACATACGTGGACACAGGCATGCCCTGAATCTGACCTTCCACAATAGAAAAGGACAAATAGGCGTTCTGGTTAGAATCGGGGTCGAAGGCAGATACAGAGCAAATGGAAGCGCCCGGGGCGTTATTCTCGGTCACATACACAGTGTATGAAGGCTGGGAGAACCGCGGGGGGTTGTCATTAATGTCAGACACTTTGACGAGGATGGTTTTCCTGGTGGAGAGCGAAGGAGAGCCTAAGTCTCGGGCTGTGAGTGTAATATTATATTCAGAAACTGCTTCCCTGTCCAGGAATTCACTGGTAACCAGTGTGTAATAGTTTTTAAAGGATGAATGTAACTGGAAAGGGACGTTACTCGGAATCTGACAGTCAACATTGCCGTTTTTCTCCTGAGTCCCGGTCCATGACGCTGATCACAGCTATCACCGTCCCCGGAGGTGCGTCCTCCTGCACAGGTGTGGACACGGATGTGAGGATGACCTCCGGTGCGTTGTCATTGACATCCAGGATGTCCACCAGCACTTTACTGTGCACCGCCACCGCCGACGGTCCTCTGTCTTTGGCTTGCACATATAATTCATACACACTTGCTTTTTCATAGTCCACAACGCCTTTCACTCGGATCTCACCCATGTACGGATCCACGGTAAACAGTTCACGCACCTTCAGGGGTGCGTGTCCGCTGAACGCATAGGTAACCTCCCCGTTTGCGCCTTCATCCAAGTCTGTGGCGTTCAGCTTCACCACCAGCGTGCCTCTCGGTGCGTTCTCTACCAGGCTCGTCCGGTACACAGAGCGGTCAAACACGGGCACGTTATCGTTGGCATCTAACACCGTGATGGTGATTAAGGCTGTCCCGGTGCGCTCCGGAGCCCCGCCGTCAAAGGCAGTCAGAACCATCTGATGTCTTTTCTGCTGCTCTCGATCCAGCGGGTTGTCCAACACCAGCTCAGCAAACTTGCTCCCGTCGTTGCGGGTTTGGATGTTCGGTATGAAGTGCTCGTTTGCGCTCAGCTGGTAGGAGCGCAGGGAGTTGGTGCCCACGTCCTGGTCCTGTGCGCTCTCCAGCGGGAAGCGAGAGCCGGGCGCGGCGGACTCCGTGATGTCCAGGTTAAACTCGCTCCACGGGAAACTGGGAGAATTATCATTAACGTCCAATATCTCCACTTCCACTCTGTACAGCTCCAATGGATTTTCTATAACCACTTGTAAGTGTAAAAAGCAGCTCGGACTTTGTTCACAGAGCTCCTCTCTGTCTATTTTCTCGTTGACAAAGAGGATGCCGTTTTCCAAATTCACTTCCAGATACTGTTTCTTTGCCCCGGACACGATGCGAAACCGACGGGCTGACAGTTTGGCCACGTCCAAACCCAAATCTTCAGCAATGTTGCCCACGAACGCTCCGTGCTCCAGCTCTTCTGGGATGGAGTAGCGGATTTGTGCAAGAACCAAATCCACCACACAGGCACAGAAACAGCAGGCACACAACCAAAGCAGTCACGGGCACCCAGCTGCCTCTGGAGAGTCTGTGATCCATCTCAGCTGCGTGCGTAAAATCACCTCAACAAAACATCTTTGTCCTCATAAAACCAGGCAGCACATGGAAAACCGAGTGTGTGACAAAAGAGAGAAAGGAAGAAGAAGAAAAAAAAAGAACCCAGATTTCAGTTTGTTACATCTGTGCGTAAAAACTTTAAACTGAGGATGAGCCGAAGGAGGAATAGAGAGCCTCTCTGCGCTCTGTGCGCAATAGCTGCTGTGTGAACGGTGCAGAATAGTGCATGCGTCTTCAGTGTATTGGAGCAGACGAGAGAGAGAGAGAGAGAGAGAGAGAGAGAGAGAGAGAGGGAGAGAGGGGGGGCTCTAATTACTCTAGACATTAAACCCGTTTACGTCCTCGTCTCAGTGCCTTTGACCCATTAAAGAGACAGGAAGGTGTAAGAATGACACCAAGTCAGAGCCGGATCCGTATTAGAAGTCAAGCTGCGTCTGGTGTCATTTTCTTCCTGCTGAGGACCGAGAAGGATTTGACCTCCTGATCTTAAAGTGTACTTAAGCCTTATAGACCACCAGTAATATCCAAAAAAAAAAAAACAGTATTGGACAGGCTACCAGTTTGCTCCCAGGGACTCTTTAATAATTCTTTCTAATTAGAGTCCTTTGAAGTTGAATGCCCACACTGCAAAACAGTCCCATTCATTAATCATCATCATCATCATCATCATCATCATCATCATCATCACACACACTCACACACCAAACTGGGTTGTGTAAGAACAATCTTTGATAGGCCAGGATGTTCATTCCAATCACTTTTTTATTTATTTATTTTTTTAGATATTAGAGCTTAAATGATTGCATTAACAATCCCGAGAGGACAATACAGCCAAACAGGCATTACACATGTGTAAATCACTTAAGTACGCCCCAGTGTGTATCAACACAATTATCATAAAAGCAATGTCATAAATCCTTAATCATACTTGTCTCTAATCAGGTATTAGAGTCAGGGGTCAGATATTTGTCCTATCGATGATGCTTGCACATATCTGAGGGGAACAAAGGAGACACACGTGGATGCAGATTATAATTGACACCCATAGATCAAAGTGCTATCATAGTGTTCTTCATGGAACAAAGAGGGCATCTCCTTGTGAAACACGTGTTTGATGAGATTTAATCTTTTGCCTGTTAATCCTGGTCAGTAAGACAGCCACTGAATGACAGGGAGCAGGGCGGGGAGACTGGGAGAGGAAGTGAAGGACGTCTTTGTCAGTTAGACTCCACACGAACACGAGTGGCATTCTAATTCTGATGGTGGCTGGAAATCTGAGTCTCTTCTTAGAGCTGATGACATCTTTAGCCCTCCTCATGGGCTACTTCTGGAATTCATTTCTCTGTTTACTAGCATTCTCTTAAAACCTGCTGCTAAAACCCATGACCCCACTCCTTATAAACTTGATTGTTGGATGCTGTGATTCTTAAAAAAACCCAAAAGAGGATAGCATCTAGCATCAAGACAGCCTTATAAATAGTATTTACGCTCTCAATGGAAGGACAATTTGGAACTCCATTTGCTAGTCGTGAATTTAAACAAAAAACATATACAGCAATAGTTCCCAAACTGGGGTACGTGTACCCCTAGGGGTACTTGAACACCTCTCGAGAGGGTACATAGCAACATTTTTTTTTAACATTATAAAGTCGATTTTTTTGATTTTTTTTACACGCACATAGACTTTTTTTCCTCTTCCAGCAATAATAATTGTGGCACAACTCTTTAACATACACCAAAAGGTTGAAGTTCAAGTTTTAAAATGAGCAAAACATCAGAAATAAATGAATAAAAAGGGCCTAATTTCAAGTTTAATGTTGGACAGACACAGGAGGAGTTTAGACAAGCCTGCAGACACAAGAATATATAACATGAGCTAAGGGTGCTGATAAGAAATAAAGGCTGGGGCATGGGGCAATAAAGTTTGGGAAACACTTGCTCAAAGATGATAAATTCAACAAAACAATCGTCTGTATGCATTAAGAAATTACAGTGACAACCACAGAATGAAGTCTACAACCCATCTGGTTTGGTTTTCAAGGTGGTCAAAAGGTCAAGACTTAACTCTGAAATAGATCTATATCAATAATTACATAATGGGAAGTACCCTCATCAGTAAAAGTTGATATCTCCATCCTTTTTCTTTACAAGAGCAGGTCTAAAACACCCATTCCCATTTTGAGGGGAGAAAAAAGAGAGAAAATCCCAAGGTTTTAAACAGGCAGAAAACACAATCTGCTTGTAGACTTAACCTCAGCAGATGGTTAAGCTTCTCCAGAAATGATTACATTTCTGGAAGAGAAGAATCACCACCAACACAGTTCCATTGGTTTCCCCTTCTTTTAATTAACCGGAGTGAAGGATTAGTGTGCAGCTATCCGGGATCAAACCGCTCTCCGACAGAAGAATACAAATGTTTTGTGATAAATAATCCCAAAGCAGTGCGCCCGCTGGTCCCTCGTTGCCTGTTACATTAACATGCATACACGGAGCATTAAGCCGCTCTAATCCGACCCCTGTCACCACTGCTTATAGCCCACTGTCCGATGGTGAAGAGCAGCCTTCACTTTTTCTTTTTTTATTTTTCTGACCTGCATGGGCTCCTTGTTGTTCTGATGGAGGAGCAGAGGCTGAAACTACAGCTGGTGTTTACATAGAAGATGGTACATTTGGTGTGGTTAATTGGTTTGTACTGCTTTATTATCAGAACAAGAAAACACGTGGTCCAAAGTTGTTGACAACTTTATCTCCATCTTACTGGATTGTACACAATGAATGGAAATGAAACACTATTGTTTTCTTTTGTGATCTAGTGGCGCCACCTGTTGGATAAACGTTGATAGTGAAAACCGTGTGACAAGGCTTGTACAAATAATAAAAAGGACCAATGTTGTGTCTTTACTTAAAACAAACGTCTAATAAAGTGCCATTTCCAAGATGTATTTTCATATTATATTTGAAATGTATTATGATATCAATAATAACAATATACATCATTATTAATACAAGATAAAACAACAACACTTTACTTGAAGTTTTATATGACATTACGGTGTCATGTTATAACACGACACTGTCATTGGCTTTAATAGGCGTCCTGTCATTCGTTAAACTAACCGTAACACTATACCCAATCCCTCCACCTAACCCAAAAGACGCCAAACATAGCTCCAAGGTGTCATAATTTAGTGAACGACACTAATGACAGCCTTCATCACATCTTATTTATGCTGATGACAGATAATGACAACATAATGTCAGCCCATAAAACTTCAAATAAATTGTTACCAATAAAACTTTATTGTTATGTCACAGCAGCACAAGAAACAAGACTTAAGAAGTACTGAAATTGAGATTTAAAAAAAAAAATTAGACAATTTACACATAAAAAAATGAATTGATTTATGCATTGAAAACTATAAAAAAAAAAAAAAAAAAAAAAAATAAGGAAAATTGCACTGCTTAGATTAAAAAAAATAGTAATACAGTAAAGTCGGAGGAGTCGTCTTTGTAAAGGATGTTTGAGTTATATGAGTCCAGCCAAGTTAATTATCAAGGTGAACTCACAGCTACTTGTGAGTCTCCACCTTCTCAATGTCCAGTCCTTGAATGTTCAAAAGTGGGATCTGGGTCAGCCTCCTCCTCAGGTTGATCACCATCTCCTTTGTTTTGTTGGCTGAGCTGCAGGTGGTTTAGTTCACACCAGCTAGTAGTAGGAAAGTAGGGTGTATGCAATGTAATACACTCATATTCCTACTATAATCTGGCAATGTGCAATATAATGATGACCTGAGCCTCTAGGCCAAACATTAGCAACTGGTAATCAGTTGTCACATGCAGCCCCCAAAACAAAATTGTAATTCATAAAGATGGAAGGTATACAAAGAACAATATAATACTATATAATAATATAAAACTCTAGAACAGTGGTTCTCAACTGGTCTCACCCTGGGACCCACATTTTGCCACGGACATTAAATCGCGACCCACTTTTTTGGAATTTAACCTCCAAAACTTAGTTTTTCAAAAATAGCTTTTGAAAACACACATCTATAATATTTTTTTCAAACATAAATCTATATATTTCCCTGTGTAACATGCATTTCACAGCATCCCTGTCAAAGGAAAAGTTTCTTTCAAAATAAAATACAACATGAGAGACAATAAGCATTTATTTAATTTTGACCAGCTGTCCGCGACCCACCCAGTACAGGTCCACGACCCACTTTTGGGTCCCGACCCACCAGTTGAGAATCACGAGAAACACAGAAAACAGAAAAATGCGCAACATGTCAAGAAAAACACAAAAAGTAACAACAAAAACACAAAAAACAATGCAAAAATGATTCATAACACACACAACATTACACAAAATGACAAGAGAAAAAAAAAAAGAAAACATAAAAACACACACAATGACTTCAAAAAACACAAAAATCCATCATATTGATGAGAATATTTACAAAATGAGTTTAAAAACACATGAAATGTGTTTTTTCAAGCTTGCATTAATGCTCAGATTACTCATTTGTCTAAATGCTGACATCAATGTTGATAATGTGGCCCTCAGATCAGACAATCACATTTTTGTGGCCCGCGCTGAGATAGAAGTTGCCCATCTGTGCACTAAGCAGCAAGCATCATGCACACTTTAGCATTACAACACTTTGATTAGCACTCTTGCACTTTATAATCAACAATATATAATTGTCATCGTCCCCAAATTTCTAGATTTATCTTTGCACTATATCACATAGATTTTTCACGGTTATTGTATGTTACCTGTCTATTTATTATGCTCTGTGTTTTATTCTATTACTGATGTTTGTTTCATGTTTACACCAACCTGCTAATGGGCCAGGGGATGGCTACAATCCCATGTATTGTAATTACATGAAAAGGTTTTATTTTTTTAAAAACATTAAAATAAAACTCACCAGTCCCTGATGACCTCCGACACTCGATGGCGGTGTCGTCGGAGAATTTCTGGAGCTCCTAGGGTTCGTGAGGGTGAAGAGAGAAGAAGAAAGCACTGTATATTGCCTAAAATAGGTATCTCTTGAAAAGGAGACCGAATTGTCTCAATTGTACCATACCTATATATATATATATATATATATATATATATATATATATATTAGTTTATTCATTATGTGTGCCCTTTGCAAATCATTCTTCAATTTTGAAGAGAGGATTTGAACAAAAGCAATCCATCCATCTTTCTCTGATCCAAGACGCCTCTTTAATGAGAGGTGATAAATCTTCATTATCGATTCACACTATAGAACTAAGCAGCATCTCTTTGTAATCATTATTTAACAAATTGTCTCTTTTTGGTTGTAGCAAAGCAGGAAAGTGACCGACAGACACAAATCATATTTCAATTAAACTGTCATGTAAAGTGTCATTTCACATCACACTAAAGTTGCAACTAATACCAGTAAAAAGTTGATTAAACCACTGAGTTTCAAAGGGCCCATAATAGGATGGACATCAGTGTAACCCTTAAAAAAGGTAAAAGAATGAGTTTTTGTATCAAAAGATTGGTTGTTTTCTAAGTTTTAACTGTGAATAAAATATGTGTTATAGGATTCTTTCATCTTAAACATATCATTTTAAACCAGGTAGTTCATTATAGGAACACAAGTTCATTAATTTAATTAGTTATTTATTTTAAGTTAGATTCAAGTTAAACTTGGTTAATATTTAATTAA